>NC_090726.1:158548368-158560868 GCF_036898095.1 Palaemon carinicauda
CTCACCATTTATTACGGTAGAATTTAATACCTAAACTAAAGACATACCTAATGAATCGCTTAACTTTATTACGGTAGAACTTAATACCTAAACTAAAGACATACCTAATGAATCGCTTAACTTTATTACGTTAGAAGTCAATACCTAAACTAAAGACATACCTAATGAATCGCTTAACTTTATTACGGTAGAACTTAATACCTAAACTAAAGACATACCTAATGAATCGCTTAACTTTATTACGTTAGAAGTCAATACCTAAACTAAAGACATACCTAATGAATCGCTCACCATTATTACGGTAGAATTTAATACCTAAACTAAAGACATACCTAATGAATCGCTTAACTTTATTACGGTAGAACTTAATACCTAAACTAAAGACATACCTAATGAATCGCTTAACTTTATTACGTTAGAAGTCAATACCTAAACTAAAGACATACCTAATGAATCGCTTAACTTTATTACGGTAGAACTTAATACCTAAACTAAAGACATACCTAATGAATCGCTTAACTTTATTACGGTAGAAGTCAATACCTAAACTAAAGACATACCTAATGAATCGCTCACCATTATTACGGTAGAACTAATACCTAAACTAAAGACATACCTAATGAATCGCTTAACTTTATTACGGTAGAAGTCAATACCTAAACTAAAGACATACCTAATGAATCGCTTAACTTTATTACGTTAGAAGTCAATACCTAAACTAAAGACATACCTAATGAATCGCTTAACTTTATTACGGTAGAAGTCAATACCTAAACTAAAGACATACCTAATGAATCGCTTAACTTTATTACGTTAGAAGTCAATACCTAAACTAAAGACATACCTAATGAATCGCTTAACTTTATTACGGTAGAAGTCAATACAAACTAAAGACATACCTAATGAATCGCTTAACTTTATTACGGTAGAAGTCAATACCTAAACTAAAGACATACCTAATGAATCGCTTAACTTTATTACGTTAGAAGTCAATACCTAAACTAAAGACATACCTAATGAATCGCTTAACTTTATTACGGTAGAAGTCAATACCTAAACTGAAGACATACCTAATGAATCGCTTAACTTTATTACGGTAGAAGTCAATACCTAAACTAAAGACATACCTAATGAATCGCTTAACTTTATTACGTAGAAGTCAATACCTAAACTAAGACATACCTAATGAATCTCTTAACTTTATTACGGTAGAACTTAATACCTAAACTAAAGACATACCTAATGAATCGCTTAACTTTATTACGGTAGAAGTCAATACCTAAACTAAGACATACCTAATGTATCACTTAACTTTATTACGGTAGAAGTCGAATACCTAAACTAAGACATACCTAATGAATCTCTTAACTTTATTACGGTAGAACTTAATACCTAAACTAAAGACATACCTAATGAATCGCTTAACTTTATTAACGGTAGAAGTCAATACCTAAACTAAAGACATACCTAATGAATCGCTTAACTTTATTACGGTAGAACTAATACCTAAACTAAAGACATACCTAATGAATCCTTAACTTTATTACGGTAGAAGTCAATACCTAAACTAAAGACATACCTAATGTATCGTTTAACTTTATTACGGTAGAAGCCAATACCTAAACTAAAGACATACCTAATGAATCGTTTAACTTTATTACGGTAGAAGTAATACCTAAACTAAAGACATACCTAATGTATCGTTTAACTTTATTACGGTAGAAGTTAATACCTAAACTAAAGACATACCTAATGAATCGCCCTTAACTTTATTACGGTAGAAGTCAATACCTAAACTAAAGACATACCTAATGAATCGCTTTAACTTTATTACGGTAGAAGTTAATACCTAAACTAAAGACATACCTAATGAATCGCTCACCAATTTATTACGGTAGAAGTTAATACCTAAACTAAAGACATACCTAATGTATCGTTTAACTTTATTACGGTAGAAGTCAATACCTAAACTGAAGACATACCTAATGAATCGCTTACCTTTATTACGGTAGAAGTCAATACCTAAACTAAAGACATACCTAATGTATCGCTTAACTTTATTATGTAGAAGTCAATACCTAAACTGAAGACATACCTAATGAATCACTTAACTTTATTACGATAGAAGTCAATACCTAAACTAAAGACATACCTAATGAATGCTTAACTTTATTACAGAAGTCAATACCTAAACTAAAGACATACCTAATGAATCGATTAACTTTATTACGTAGAAGTCAATACCTAAACTAAAGACATACCTAATGAATCACTTAACTTTATTATGGTAGAAGTCAATACCTAAACTAAAGACATACCTAATGAATCGCTTAACTTTATTATGGTAGAAGTCAATACCTAAACTAGACATACCTAATGAATCGCTTACTTTATTACGGCAGAAGTCAATACCTAAACTAAAGACATACCTAATGAATCCCATTAACTTTATTACGGTAGAAGTCAATACCTAAACTAAGACATACCTAATGAATCGCTTAACTTTATTACGTAGAAGTCAATACCTAAACTAAACACATACCTAATGAATCATTACTTTATTACCTAGAAGTCAATACCTAAACTAAAGACATACCTAATGAATCGCTTAACTTTATTACGGTAGAAGTCAATACCTAAACTAAGACATACCTAATGAATCGCTTACTTTATTACAGTAGAAGTCAATACCTAAACTAAAGACATACCTAATGAATCGCTTAACTTTATTACGGTAGAAGTCAATACCTAAACTAAAGACATACCTAATGAATCTCTTAACTTTATTACGGTAGAAGTCAATACCTAAACTAAAGACATACCTAATGAATCGCTTAACTTTATTACGGTAGAAGTCAATACCTAAACTAAAGACATACCTAATGAATCCTTACTTTATTACGGTAGAAGTCAATACCTAAACTAAAGACATACCTAATGAATCGCTTAACTTTATTACGGTAGAAGTCAATACCTAAACTAAAGACATACCTAATGAATCGCTTAACTTTATTACGGTAGAAGTCAATACCTAAACTAAAGACATACCTAATGAATCTCTTAACTTTATTACGGTAGAAGTCAATACCTAAACTAAAGACATACCTAATGAATCGCTTAACTTTATTACGGTAGAAGTCAATACCTAAACTAAAGACATACCTAATGAATCCTTAACTTTATTACGGTAGAAGTCAATACCTAAACTAAAGACATACCTAATGAATCGCTTAACTTTATTACGGTAGAAGTCAATACCTAAACTGAAGACATACCTAATGAATCTCTTAACTTTATTACGGTAGAAGTCAATACCTAAACTAAAGACATACCTAATGTATCGCTTAACTTTATTACGGTAGAAGTCAATACCTAAACTGAAGACATACCTAATGAATCTCTTAACTTTATTACGGTAGAAGTCAATACCTAAACTAAAGACATACCTAATGTAACGCTTAACTTTATTACGGTAGAAGTCAATACCTAAACTAAAGACATACCTAATGATAACGCTTAACTTTATTACGGTAGAAGCAATACCTAAACTAAAGACATACCTAATGTAATCGCTTAACTTTATTACGGTAGAAGTCAATACCTAAACTAAAGACATACCTAATGTAACGCTTAACTTTATTACGGTAGAAGCCAATACCTAAACTAAAGACATACCTAATGAATCGCTTAACTTTATTACGGTAGAAGTCAATACCTAAACTAAAGACATACCTAATGAATCGCTTACTTTATAGGTAGAAGCAATACCTAAACTAAAGACATACCTAATGAATCGCTTAACTTTATTACGGTAGAAGTCAATACCTAAACTAAAACATACCTAATGAATCGCTTACCTTTATTAAGTAGAAGTCAATACCTAAACTAAAGACATACCTAATGAATCGCTTAACTATTACGGTAGAAGTCAATACCTAAACTAAGGACATACCTAATGAATCGCTTAGCTTTATTACAGTAGAAGTCAATACCTAAACTAAAGACATACCTAATGAATCTCTTAACTTTATTACGGTAGAAGTCAATACCTAAACTAACATACCTAATGAATCGCTTAACTTTATTACAGTAGAAGTCAATACCTAAACTGAAGACATACCTAATGAATCTCTTAACTTTATTACGGTAGAAGTCAATACCTAAACTAAGACATACCTAATGAATCTCTTAACTTTATTACGGTAGAAGTCAATACCTAAACTGAAGACATACCTAATGAATCTCTTAACTTTATTACGGTAGAAGTCAATACCTAAACTGAAGACATACCTAATGAATCTCTTAACTTTATTACGGTAGAAGTCAATACCTAAACTGAAGACATACCTAATGAATCTCTTAACTTTATTACGGTAGAAGTCAATACCTAAACTAAGACATACCTAATGAATCTCTTAACTTTATTACGGTAGAAGTCAATACCTAAACTAAAGACATACCTAATGAATCTCTTAACTTTATTACGGTAGAAGTCAATACCTAAACTAAGACATACCTAATGAATCTCTTAACTTTATTACGGTAGAAGTCAATACCTAAACTAAAGACATACCTAATGAATCTCTTAACTTTATTACGGTAGAAGTCAATACCTAAACTAAAGACATACCTAATGAATCTCTTAACTTTATTACGGTAGAAGTCAATACCTAAACTAAAGACATACCTAATGAATCTCTTAACTTTATTACGGTAGAAGTCAATACCTAAACTAAAGACATACCTAATGAATCTCTTAACTTTATTACGGTAGAAGTCAATACCTAAACTAAAGACATACCTAATGAATCTCTTAAATTTATTACGGTAGAAGTCAATACCTAAACTAAAGACATACCTAATGAATCTCTTAAATTTATTATGGTAGAAGTCAATACCTAAACTAGAGACATACCTAATGAATCTCTTAACTTTATTACGGTAGAAGTCAATACCTAAACTAAAGACATACCTAATGAATCTCTTAACTTTATTATGGTAGAAGTCAATACCTAAACTAAAGACATACCTAATGAATCGCTTAACTTTATTAGTAGAAGTCAATACCTAAACTAAAGACATACCTAATATAACGCTTAACTTTATTACGGTAGAAGTCAATACCTAAACTAAAGACATACCTAATGAATCGCTTACCTTTATAGTAGAAGTCAATACCTAAACTAAAGACATACCTAATGTAACGCTTAACTTTATTTACGGTAGAAGTCAATACCTAAACTAAAGACATACCTAATGAATCGCTTACCTTTATTACAGCATCAGTTAATACCTAAACTAAAGACATACCTAATGAATCGCTTACCTTTATTATGGTAGAAGTCAATACCTAAACTAAAGACATACCTAATGAATCGCTTACCTTTATTACAGCATCAGTTAATACCTAAACTAAAGACATACCTAATGAATCGCTTACCTTTATTATGGTAGAAGTCAATACCTAAACTAAAGACATACCTAATGAATCGCTTACCTTTATTACAGCATCAGTTAATACCTAAGCTAAAGACATACCTAATGAATCGCTTACCATTATTACGGTAGAAGTTAATACCCAAACAAAAGAATACCTAATAAATCCTTTACTGTTATTATGGTAGAAGTTAATACCTGAACTAAAGATGACATTTGTCCTGAGAGATTGCTGAAAGAAAGTGACATTAACAATGACATTGAAATTTCTCTCCGAGAAGCCGTTATCAAATCCTCTATCAGTGGAGGACAAGGTTTTGTTAAGTGTTCATGCAATGGTCCCAAAAAATGTCAAACAAACAGATGCAAATGTTTCAAATCTAAACAGCTATGCAATAGTAGATGCCACAATAGCCTCAACTGTGTAAATAGATAAATCTGTAATTGATATGTCATGTGTTTTTACTATTGTTCGATTGTTCTATCGTACTATTGATGTAAGTTTTAACTAGTGCTTTTATATTTGTGATTTTCTATGAATAAAATTATTATACCAGGTGATTTATTCTTGCAATTATTGTAAATATTGATATTACTGTTGCTAGTCATTTACTTTTTAACTAGTGATATTTATAATATGTGTGAATTTTCTTGTGAATAAAATTATAAGAGTACAAAATAGTTACTTTCACTTTTCAAACATATAAAGCTCAATAACAAATGACTTTAGTCATTTCGTGAAATGTCTGGTCACCAAATTCAGTCGTTTCACGAAAAGGCTGGAATTTTCAGTCAATTCATGAATTGACTGACCCCTACAGGCATTACATGAAATGACTAACAGTTTTAGTCATTTCAAAAAATAACTGATTTCACAGTTTGACTGCAACATTATATATATATATATATATATATATATATATATATATATATATATATATATGTGTGTGTGTGTGTGTGTGTGTGTGTGTGTGTGTGTGTGTGTGTGTGTATGAAAGTATGAAGTCTGACCTAACAGGAACGCAATAGACCAATGAAGGTTAAATCTTGAAGTAAAAGAAAATATAGAAACTAAAATAGTAAAGCCATTCTACGAAAGATACGATGGGATGCCTTCTAAACAGAAGTAAATATCTAATCATTCGGCCAAATGGATCCACTTAAAATTTTAACTTTCAAATAGGATACAATCAGCGAATCGAGTGGTGTGGAAATTGTTGATTGTAAATATAAACGGCAATCTGGGAGATCCTAGAACTGGTAAATAATGAATATAGATGTATATCATTATTATTACTTGCTAAGCTACAACCCTAGTTGGAAAAGCAGGATGTTATAAGCCCAGGGGCTCCAACGGGGAAAATAGCCCAGCGAGGAAAGGAAACAAGAAAATAAGAGAAGTAATAAACAATCAAAATAAAATATCTTAAGAACAGTACCAACATTGAAATAAATATTTCACGTATAAACTATAAAAACTTCAACAAAATAAGAAGAGAAACAAGACAGAATAGCATGCCCAAGTGTACCCTCAAGCAAGAGAACTCTAACCCAAGGCAGTGGAAGACCATGGTACAGAGGCTATGGCACTATAGAAAAAAATTATTTGATTTTGGAGTGTCCTTCTCCTAGAAGAGCTGCTTACCATAGCTAAAGAGTCTCTTCTACCCTTCCCAAGAGGAAAGTAACCATTGAACAATTACAGTGCAGTAGTTAACCCTTTGAGAGAAAAATTGTATTATTGTATGACGACATATAAGAAGACGGCAAATTATTTCTACAGGTGTGAAAGTGATCGGTTGTAATATACATATCTCTGGAAGTGAATGTGGAAAAAAAAAAACAATGTATTATTAAGAAAAGCGAAAGTTAATCCCTGTTAAGAGTTAAGCAAGTTGTCCGAAGTGCTTCTGATGCAGGGGAAAATTGGATGATGACACTTGCTTAGATCAGCTGAATGGGGTAGAGTAGGTTGCTTCAAAATAGAATAATAAAGACACAAATTTACCAATGATTTAGCTAATGTTTTTATGTTAAAAGACTGTCATAAATCCTTTTATAGTTTATATATTAAATATCTGTTTTAATGTTGTTAATGTTTTATATTTCATTTTAACTGTTCATTACTTCTTATATCCTTTATTTATTTCCTTTTCTCACTGGGCTATATTTACCTGTTGGAGACCTTGAGCTTATAGCATATTGCTTTTCCCAACTAGTGTTGCAGCTTAGCTACTACTAATAATAATACGCTAACAGCGGTTCATTGGTGTCTATTTCCCAGTTTGAAATTAAATGATATATCAACCCAATCGCTAAGTACTAAAAAAAAAAAATAACCAAAACCTCATGTTCAGGGAATTGCTTAGCCATTATGGTAATGTGATATCTCCCAGAGAAGGAACATATTTCCTTATCTTTAAATTGAATGAGAGAGTTTGAATGAGAGGCAAATGCATTTGTAGGTGAAAGAAATCTTGGCATCAGTGAGTTTGCTCTTCAAATCATATTTGAGAGAGAGAGAGAGAGAGAGAGAGAGAGAGAGAGAGAGAGAGAGAGAGAGAGAGAGAGAGAGCCAGCCTCCCGTTGTCATACTACCGCTCGAGTTATTGGGTCCTTTGACTGGCCAGACAGTACAACATTAGCTCTCTCTCTCTCTGGTTACGGCTCATTTCATCTTTGCCGACAGATACACAGAATAGTGTGGCCTATTCTTTACACATTCTCCTCTTTATTCTTGCACTGAACAACACTGCAATTACCAAATAATCATTCTTCTCTCAAGATGTTAAATACTGCGCTGTAATTGTTCAATGGCTACTTTCCTCTCGGTAAGGGTAGAAGAGACTCTTTAGCTATGGTAAGCATATCTTCTAAGACAAGAACTCTAAAATCAAACCATTGTTTCTAGTCTTGGGTAGTGCAATAGCCTCTGTACCATGGTCTTCCACTGTCTTGGGGTAGAGATCTCTTGCTTGAGGGTACACTAGGGCACACTATTCTATCTTGTTGCTCTTCCTCTTGTTATTTTGAATTTTTTATCCTCTTGTTATTTTTAAGTTCTTATAGTTTATATATGAAATATTTATCTTAATGTTATTATTGTTCTTAAACTTCTCGTAGTTTATTTCTTTTCCCTGTTGGAGCCCTTGGACTTATAGCATCCTGCTTTTCCAACTAGGGTTGTAGCTTAGCAAGTAATAATAATAACAATAGTTAAAACCCCAAAATTGATGCGCATGATTGAAATTCAGAGAGAGAGAGAGAGAGAGAGAGAGAGAGAGAGAGAGAGAGAGAGAGAGAGAGAGAGAGAGAGAGAGAGCGAGAGCTCTACGTAAATCCTTGGGCGTATATACAAGATAATAGTTAAAAGCCAAAAAAAGATGCGTAGGACAAATTCAAAACACATATGAGGAACTCGTGTTGAATGAGGTACAGAAGTTTTCCAATCAACAAAATGGCATTGTGCATAAAAGATGGAGAAGTATACATAACATAAATAAATCTACATGAAACATAAAACATATAAATCAAACCGATTTTCAAAATACAAAAGTAAAAGCTCGTATCTATTTCTGAGCATTAAGATACCTTTAACCAACAGCTCAAGGTAACAAAATGCCTTCACCCTGAGAGATAAGCGTATCCGAGACACTACTGGTCCCTTTTTACTTGCATTCTTGGTGACAGCCACTTTCCAAAAGTCATCTTACATCCCCATGAGCCATGATCATCGTCGACCATTTTCATACAGATTACTTCAGCAGTGCGGGTCTCAAGAGAAGACATCGACGGGGAAAAACTGGTCAGAAGTTGAGGAGTCTTTGCTAACGACAAATGACGTTTGGAGGTGACTACGCTAAAGAAAGAAAACGAAAATACTACGTGCCCTCCTCGACAAGTAAAATATTTTTTTTTCTTTTTTCTCTGAGCCAGACATTAAAGTATGCACCTAGTGGACGAACGGCTTCAGAGATTTAGGTATCGTCTGTAATCATTCTAATTACAAGTGTTATGAATCATAGTTTTTTTTATTTCTAGTATTTACTTATTTAAGGGCGTCCTGTCAGATTCATTTAAACAAGCCATTTATTTCCAGTGTGTATACAAGATTGGATTACCGTTGAACTAAAGACGATGAAGAATTTCATGATATTTAGTTAAATCTCTGTATTTAAACAATTTCGCTCTCATTGCTATACAGCAACTCTACTTGTAAGGGTAGCATAGTCTTATTCCAATATTGAATATAGTGAAACAAAATAAACTCAATTATTTAACGTTAATCTCTATACTGTAAGAACAGCCTGTGTTTAACATTTTATTCAATTATCAGGCTCATTATGAGAGTCAAATCCTTTTATGAATGCTGGGATTACTCCAAAACAGTGGTTCTTAACATGGGGTACCTGTACACCCGGGGGTATGAAACCTTAAACCTGGCGGTACGAGACTTGATATCCAGCACAATGGTCCTGAATTTTCACCTTGTGAAAGTAAAACATATATTTTCCTGAATTTTATCTTATTACACTTGTCTCAACTACATTTTTAAAATTAACGCTGACAAAATTGTTCTTCCATTTTCCATTCCATGTATTCTTGATATATTGTAAAGACTTCTCTTTATTTTTAGTGCTAGTACTGGCTCTGATTCTTAGTTTCCTAAGTTCATTCACTTGTGTGCTCTGGCTTCTAACAGAGATTGAGAGGAACCTTAGTTCATCTGCATTTGAAAAGTGTTGCATGTGCACTATGATGTGTAGTTTGGTCAATGTGAACAGTGCAAATTGTCTGCATTTACTTTGATTCTGCTCTAGTTGTTACTAGTATGAAGATGAGTAACTGGTCGTATGGCATTAGTGATTTGTGAATTGCTATTTTTTGGCTATAATTATATTTGTCACAATATAAATTTTTATTGTGTGGTATAACTGTAATATTGTTAAGACTAAATAGAACGTAAAGTGCATGAGATTAATATGGCTTATTGCGTATTGTGGTGATTGTGATACGTTACTATAACGGTTATAGCATGCTATACCGGTCATAATTTTTATGCTTGCATCTTTTCACGTATCAGTGTGATCCAGATCTGGTACCTTATGTCTAAGAAAAATAATTGGAATGACGACCAGATTTGTTATGGTTTGACCTACCAGTAATTGGAGGCATATGGTACTCAACGACCAACTGTGCATACTTTGCATTACAGAATTTACAAACACCAATCTCAAACCAGCGAGACTCAATGAGCACTTTAACAATTACCATGGAGGTGCAGATAATGGACATGACTTAAACGGCGCTAGGAAAATTTGGGTAATATTGAACAATTACTATTACGAAAGCAGAATGATAGTCCTTTAAGTAAGATTGAACAATTATAAAAGTTGAAATGATATAATTTTATCAATTATCAATTATATTGACGTGGTGTCTTATTTAAAATCAATAATTTTCTTTTCTTTAAAATCTTATGCCTTCAATTAAAAAAGTAATAAAATGGGCAATGGCAATCTTCCGCCTGGCAATATTCTGCATGGAAATTTTCCTTACTGGCAATTTTCCGCATGGGAATTTTCCAACTGGAAATTTTCCAACTGGAAATTTTCCGTGCACGGACTTAAACAGCTTGAAGATAAGCAGGAACGCTTTGACCATAGTGGTACCCTGCGAAACTTGCTTTTGTGCAAGTTACAAAACCCTTGTTACAAGCAACTTATGAAGTTTCTCTTTTCTGTGCAAAAAATAAAAAAGCTCTTACTATTGCAGAAGAGCTTGTTAAACTCTGTGCATTAGAAATGGTAAAAGGGGCAGACGCTGAAAAGAATTTTAAACAAGTACCTCTGTCAAATGACTATTCATTCAAGGATTGATGATGCGAGTTGAAATATCATGCAGCAGGTGATAACATACCTGAAAGCTAGTCCTTTAAGGTGAGTATTCTGTTGAATGAGTCAACTGAGATTATTCTTTGAAACCCTCTGTAAACTACAGCAAATCAATCTATGTCTATAATCTTGTGAAATAGTTCTTCTTTGCACATGGAATGGCTCTCAACAAGTAGGTCAATTTGCAGTGATGGGGTTCTTTTCATACTTGAAAATATACCATGTTTTGTTACCGTGTTGAATAATGGTGTTCTTTCATTTGTCACTCCCTTTGTGTTGCATAAGCACACACTTGCTATAAAGACACTACTAGATCATTTGAAGACTGTTTAATAACGTTCATTTTTTGCGTGCAGTAATTTTCATCAGTAGATGGGCAGTGAATCACTGCCAATTTGCATCTTTTTGTGAAGAAATTGGAGATGAGCATATCGTTCGTTTTGATTACACAGAACTGAGGTGGCATTCCCGTGGAAGTATACTTACAGATGCCTTTGATCTTCATGAAGAAACTATGCAGTTTCTTAGATATAAAAGCAATGAAAATTCTGACCATTTTGAAAACAGGGAATATCTTTTGTTTCTGAGATATCTGGCAGATGTATTCACACACCATAATGAACTGAATGTATCTATGCAAGGGGTAGGTTTGAATATGATTACTGATTGAGAAAAATTATCTGCCCTCTCCAAAAAGCTTCCAGTGTAGATAAAGCACATGGAATGTGAAAATTTTGCAAACGCCCCTTATCTTGATGAGGCTACAAGGGCTGAAGATGAGCTGCACACTGTGAATAAAGTAAAAGAACATTTGCAATAACGGTTTCAGTCCATTTTCACTTTAGACAAGATTCTGTGCAACAAAGATGATTATGAGATCCATTTTTTAACCTTGATTCCATGGATGATAATGATATTATTAGAGATGATCTAGTGGAGTAACAGACAAATAACAAAATCCAAATAAAGTTTGAAAAAAAAGCAACTGGAAATGTTTTGGTATGCATAACTGAAACCATCCCTACAGTTAGCAGGGAAAGCTTTGAAGGTCCTCGAGCCATTTACAGTTGCATAATTTTTCCAGGCAAGTTTGGATAAAATTGATGAAGTATGCAAGACATTTTCAAAGAAATAACCTAGTGTGAACATCATCACTAATGTGAAAAGACA
>NC_090726.1:158565868-158568368 GCF_036898095.1 Palaemon carinicauda
TCCTTACTTGTTTTGCAGCATCCAATGTGGTGGTGTAAGCACTGATAAGTACCAGGAAACGTCCTTTTGCCGATGAATTACTCCAGGACATAAGTCTTTCATTGATATCTGTGGGGCATTCAGGTAGGTTTGCAAGTTTCTTTGTCTTAACAGCAAAACCAATGCCATAACTCCTTGGGGAATTCTTTGGTAGGTCTCTCCACAAAAAAGTGTATCCCTCAATCAATTTGGTGACAGTCCTCCCCAGGGCATGTCTCACTTAGTGCAGTATGTCTATATTGTATCTACAAAGTTCATTGGTAATTACCTCAGTTTATAACTAGATAATTAGGACCTGTTGGGAATAGACAATGATGGCATACCTTTAAAAGGTGATCTGTGAGGCTCCTTATCAGAATAACTCAAATACACATGTGGCGCTGAAGGTGAGGGCCACTCTGAAATTTGCCAACAAACCTGTGATTGAATCCATCATGCGCTGCCTTTCATGCAAAACTCAAGATAAGAGCTGTCAGTCTTAACACGGACTTACTCCTACTCCCCTGCCCAAAGGAACTTGATAAATGATAGTGATGAGTTAACGAGGATAATAAACTATGTGCTAGCCTGCAAAATTATTATCATGAGATGAAGGCTTAGCGATGGGCTTAACGACACAAACTTAACCTAGCCACTTAACATCAGATGACAAGGTGAAACCTCATCGAACTAATAAGCACCCCCATTGCAAGGGACTGATGAAGTAGCAAAGAGTAGACATCCTGACTCTCCCTTCAATGTTTGTCCTCAGTGCATGACTCAAGGGAAGCACTTGTAACCTTCATCTTAAGAGAATAACCTACAAGGCAGTAAGAACACTCATTTGGTTAAGCACATCAGTCGAATTGGTATGTCAGGGGATGGGCTCCTAGAGCCAACAAGCAAGGGTTGAGGTGCCATGGGTGAACAGTGTTCTTGGGTCATTCAGGGGCCCCCCAAAAAAACTATTCTCTTCTTCCTTCCTAGGGGTCTTGCCATAAGGTCCTATATTAACAGTTTAAAAAAAACCATAAACCATAGTTTTTTAAAGTGAAAGTTTCTCAGCAACCACAAGGTATCGAGGCCCCGGGATGTATAGGGGGTGTGGCAATGAGCGTTCCCCTCCCTATAGGGGGTAGGGACGCAAAAACCGTAAAATAAAGGGTAAGTGTAAACCATAAACAATAGACCCTTTTAAAGTGAAAGTTTCTCAGCAACCACAAGGAGTTAAGAGGTGTTCTTGGGCTCGGAAAGGTCTCGAGGTCTCGCGATATATACGGGGAGTGGCGATGGGCGAACCGCTCCCTATAACGGGTAGGGACGCAAAAACTGTAAATTAAAGGGTAAGTGTATCTCAGGAACTACGAGGAGTAATGAGGTGTTCTAGGTCTTGTTGGAAAGGTTTGGAGGCCTTGTGCATGGCAATGGGGGAGATGAGTGAACTACGCCAAGGTATAAAGGGTAGGAATGCAAAGTCATGAAAATAAGGGGTATGTGTATCTCAGCAACCACAAGGAGTAAAGAGGTGTTCTTGAGCTCGTTGGAAAGGTCTAAAAAGGCTCATTGTATTAGCACCCGACCCAACTCTTAGCCACCTTTTCGGGGCGGAGATCCCTAAACAGCGTTTTGGGTGACATATTAACATGTGTTCTAGGCTTCCACCGACAAAGAAGGCTTATCAAGATACAATCAAACAGTTCCAATACACATTGCAAATTTAACTTTATTTACTATACATTTTCTCTCTCCTCGACCATTAAAGCTTTTTGTATTCAGTATCACTTCAACTTATCTCACATAAAATAGTTGTCATTTGTCTCCTCCCCCTCAACACTTTCGAATTATACATTATTTTACCAGCTTCCATATTATCTCCACATAACTGAACCATGTTTATACATACTTCCCTTATTCCAATGCTTCTCACTCTGCCTTTGCTGCGCAATTAATTCCTTTCATCATCTTCAACCTTTTTCTCGCATTATTTTGCAATTTGCATCCATCTTTCACACCATAAGAGAGAGTGGGCTCAAGAAATCGGTCATGCATTCATCTCTGCTTCCCTTTTCATATCGGTTCCCCTCTGTCCTCCATTATTACAATTACTAAAAAAACTAAATAAATTAATCATTTTAAATCGTTCACCATCCATTTTATTTGTTGCTATAAATAAAATAATTAAAAACTAATAATGCTCGAAATATGGGCTTCAATCACCCACCAGAAACCTTAAAATAGCTCACATGCATTTCCAACACCCTAACACTCATTAAAGCACATGCCTAGTTTATAATATATATATATATATATATATATATATATATATATATATATATATATATATATATATATGTGTGTGTGTGTGTGTGTGTGTGTGTGTGTGTGTGTAAATGAAAACCAAGATCCGGATAATGAAAGAATGGATAAGATTAATTCACATAAAATTTTTGAGGAAATGACATGGACAATGGTAGTATAAGAA
>NC_090726.1:158573368-158575868 GCF_036898095.1 Palaemon carinicauda
CCGGTGTCTTCAACTAGTCTGGGAGAGGTAACGGGTGTGCAAATCTATCTCTAAAATAGAAATGGAACTATTATCAAGTTGCAATGCATTCGTTTCTTCGTTCCAGTTATGAAAGCTTTTTGGCAGTCACTGTTTAGGATACAGCTCTTATGTTCGGTGCATTTCGTTCATTGTTTAGCTCCTGAGCAGGACCGAATATAATGCAATCTGTTTTCCAGGGTTCGTTTCTCGTTCTCTTCACTGTAAGGGTGATTTTCCCTAAGGAAAATATCTACTGAGCTCCCTTAGTAAGCCACTATTTATCACCGATAAAGTCCTCTTTTCCTACATTATCCTGTGAGATTCGGTCTCCGAGAATGCACGGTTCAGCAGCTGTTTCCCTCTTCCCTTTTGCGTGCTTCTACAATTCTATTGTTCTATTGTTTAATACTTCGCTTGTAGTTTTTTATTTCCTTATTTCCTTTCCTCACTAGACTATTTTTCCTTGTTGGAGCCCTTGGGTAAGCATCTTACTTGTCCATCTGGGGTTATGGCTTAGCTTGTAATAATAATAATAATAATAATAATAATAATAATAATAATAATAATAATTTTCACTATGTTCAACAAATCTAGGAAAGCTAAGAAATACACTATAATCATTATACAACATTAAAGACTTAAGTGCCTGATAAACTTACTGAGCATACCTGTCATACAAGTCCGTTTACAAGAATTCCATACACTTTATATATGGGGAGAGAATAAATACTATAAAAAATGCACATGGAGAGTATTTTGAGAAACAGTCACGCATTTAAATCCTGCCGAAGAGAAGTTGGAGGTAGTCCAAAAGAAATTCGACAGATTTATTAAATCTATTTTCAGGATTCTTACAGTTTCATTAGAGCGACTGCCAGGATTATTGCAATATTCTTTCAACAGTTACAACCATGTTTGTGTGTTACAGAACACTCAAGATTTTTATTTGATTTATATCCAGTTCGACTAAGAAAAAAAAAGTCTTTAGTTTTAACAATGATGGCCTACTTATTTTTCTAAATGATATGATAAAGTACTTTTGAAGGGACATTCTTCAACATTCCATTATATTAATTGTTTTGTCTGGGTTATAAAGTGTTAATAAACTTTATCCATGTCTTTGCTTGCACACATGGAAATCCGTCTAATTCAGAATTCAGACCTAGAAATCACTGTTTCTTCAGCAATGACTTCATTAACCTATTGTGCCGATCATTTCATGATAAATTCCTCGTCAAAATTAATGACTGTGTGTGTGATGAGTACATTTCTTATAATGTATTTTGCTTTGGTGATATTTTTGTTATTCATATACGCTTGTAAATATACTTATTTCTAACCAATTAATAAGTATCGAGATTGAAATGTTAAGTATTGAATAAATACGAGAGAATGCCACTAAATTTAACACAAGTTTGAGAATTATTTTTTAACTACTTATATTAAGGATTTAAAAGTCCCATAAAGGAAAGGAACAATAACTACTGAGAAAACTGGTCCAATAATGGTTTAAAAAACACCAAACTGCATAGATAATATCATATGTTCGGGAGAGTGATTATAAAAAGATCGAGATAAACTGGTCACAGAGAAAGTGGCATTTACCGATCTAAGAAAAATAAAAGGGTTTTGACTGTTATTTAGTAAAACGTCTTATAGTGATTTATGAAAAGGGAAAGTGTTCTTGGTTTCCAATTTAGTAGAAGTAAAAATTGGTTAAAATCAACTTTCTAGGGGTATATATATGAAACATATATTAAAACGCTGTAGGTGATTGTGAAATCCGTTTACTAAATGTAACGGTCAATGGTTAAAGACTTAATCTATGAACATAAGACCAGATCATTACACGAGTAGAAATATATTTTGCGCTATAACTATAAATGAAGTATGAAAACACAATTGTGACTTGGATAAGCTAACTTTGAAGATGGAGAACTTTCAAGAATAAAAAACGAAAAAAAGGGTTACTCATTCAAAAAAAAAAAATAATAATAATAATAATAATAATAATAATAATAATAATAATATATGCAGAAATGAGTGAAGGGTTGCACAGAACGTGTATGAAACTCCGTTACCTCACCCGTACCGAAACTGTTATTCTCCGTTCCGTAAACCATTCATACAAGAGGTCCCAGGCATACTTTTACAGTCAATAACTTTTTAATAAACTTGGATATCTAAAGAGCTGGGTCACTGTGCTTTCGCATAATGCTTCAACAGCAGTGGGTTTTCGTAATGGGAATAAATCGTAGTCATTGGTTAGTACTACAAAAGGCAGTGGAAATACACCCTAGCAGAGGAAGCTTACAGGTTTTAAACCTTGTTCAAATGTGACCTTTAAGTAAATGCAATATAATACCGAATCTTTGCAAAAAGAGGATGCAGAGTACCCTCATGTCCAGGAGCAATAATATATACATACAAATACAAACACACACAAATATACATATATATATATATATATATATATATA
>NC_090726.1:158578368-158603368 GCF_036898095.1 Palaemon carinicauda
ATATATATATATATAGAGAGAGAGAGAGAGAGAGAGAGAGAGAGAGAGAGAGAGAGAGAGAGAGAGAGAGAGAGAGAGAGAGAGTGGGGATCATCTTTCACTTCTCCACTTTATTCAGAAAAGCCATTCAATTCAAAAGTTACAAAGAAAATGGCACGCAAATTAGGCTGGTCTCCTCCGAAGGTTAAAATGACACACCCAGAATCAAACATTCATGGAGATGTTAAATCATTCCTTGGCAAGGATGTAAAAGATCACTTACGGCGAATCTAAGCAACTAAATGTGCTAATGCTTTTTAGTTTCTTTGCAGTCAGTATGTCTGGGGTGGCATGACGTTGCACTTTGAGCATGATCGACAGGCGATAAGCTGTGAAACATCCCAAAGGAGCCGTCATCTTTCTGACACAAATAACTGCCATTCTTATGCAGCAACGGACGTCTAGCTGACACGAACAATGATTAAAAACCGGATGTGACAAGAAGGATGCTGGCATAATTCAGCTGCATGACAACATATAAATATAAATAGATGGACGTTCATAAATTTATAGGACAGTGAAAAATTGAACTTGGTGAGAAATGGGGAATTCACAATCATTTTAACGATTGCAACAAAAATAGAATTAAAATTAAACATTGTATATAGAATTTCGACAGAGGTTTCGTTTCCCTTAGCTGATAGTTCATTTCCAGGAAGTTAAAAAAAAAAGTAAAAAACACTAAAACTGGACATACCTCATATTCAATTCGGTTTGGTAATTTGATGATGCAATACTACTTCAGCTGCGTTATCAAAATCGAAGAATCTTTTGCTTTATTCTCATTTAAATTTTGTTTTACTCGCAAGCACCAAATCCCTGGCAGTTGGTCTCTGTCTTCATCTTCAGATGAAAGATGATCTTAGACCTGTCGTAGACTTGCTTCATTAGGTTGTCTGGCATTGACGACCCGGATATGCGGAATTCCCCAGGACACGCACCTGACTCTAGATGACGGGGAATAAAATGATTTATCCTAATTTCTCCTGATGTATTACTGCATGATCAACAGATGCAAAAACAGGATACCCAACTGACGCTTATATTCCAAGATTAATATATTTTCCTGGGAATACACACACATACTATATATATATATATATATATATATATATATATATATATATATATATGTGTGTGTGTGTGCGTGTGTGTGCGTGTGTGTGTGTCGTATTGACACGAGTTTTCTCGTAAATAATTCTTATGAAATGCTCATATATAACATATACTGTATGATACAAAGAAAAAAATATCCTATATCTCTTATCATCTTCACGCTATAACTTTGATAGAAAAAAATGTTGCTTCCTTATAGCAATTGTATTCTTCTGCTAAAGACAATAACTCATAGGCAATCATCACGGATACACTATTATTAAAACAAAGCTGCTCTCCAATATCAAGGACAGTACAACAACAAAAAAAATGTAATAGACAGAAAACTAGAGATTAAAAACAACACACCAAATAAAATGATAATGTTGACAAGACGTCAAGTTCCACCAACTTCAGGTGAGATCCTATTGGATTGTGATGAAACGTTCTTCATTGGCAGGGGATCGAGTATGAAAACATCATGATATTAAATATAGTCTACTGCTACGAGAACCACAAGTGGTCTATATCCATTCTACTGAGGAGTAAGTGTGTTTTTCTTTTAGTTATTTAGCAGTGGTTTCAATTTTGATGTCTGATCACCCTATTCCCTGTTGATGTCTGATCACCCTATTCCCTGTTGATGCAAAACGTGTAATGTCGTATCCTCGAGAGGCTTCCACGCATCTTCCTTCATTTATGTGGTAACTTGCAATTGTATTTGTCACTTTTCTAATGTTCTAGAACTATGTTTGAAATTCATTATCTTTCCATCATTTCTTTTAGCACGTTGCTACAATTACATTTTTAACACAATCTGCTTCACGTTTATCAGTTCTTTCGAAGCAATTTTCATTTTGTATAAATTTAGGGACACTACCTTGCATTTAGGACTACACATCCGTAGTTTTTGCCTAGATGGATAAATGTCGGAAACAAAATTAGATTTTAGGATATCTGCTTCCTTTTGTATTAGCCTGGCATAGACTTCTTAAGTCTGGTCATCATCATAGCTTATCCCTCAATACAGCTACCATTGAGGCGTTCTTTATTTGACCACTAAGTCAGAGTTGTCCAAATTATGAGATAGTGGGCATAATCGGAGAATATGATAGATTGTCTGGGTATTTTCTCCCGATTTACAGAACTGGTCAGTTTGCACCATGTAACCAGATTGTCACCTGCTCTGGCCACTCCAGGCGTAGTTCTGCTGAGTGTGTCATATCCAGGTTTTGCAAGAGGTCATGCCATCGTTGCTGACTCTCTTGACTCGGTCGTATTAGAAAATTTTCTCCTATTTCAATGGTGTCTAAGCTGAATGGGTCTTCATCGTACAAGGAGCTGTAATTCTCATACATTTCTTTAATTTGGTTAGTCATAACAGATATACTTCCTTTCTACAGCCTCTAGATATATTCTATTGAGTTGATTTCCATACTGGTTTGACAAATTCAAGTGGTATGATGTCAATATGTTCAATCATTTCAGTAAAAGCTGACTATTTTGCTTTCCTCAAGTTAATTCTTGAGAGAGATTTTGATTGCCTGGGTCTTATTACACGGTGGAATGCAATTTGTACTGGGCGATGTTGGGACCCTTGTATGGGTTCTATAACTGACTGAGTAAGAAGACTGGAGCCTGTGGAATTAATGGATGCAAGGTCTGGGTTGTATCCCCTCCTGCAACTTCAGATGGTGAAGGCAGAGAGGTCTTTTGAGTCATATAGTAACTCAAGGTTATTGCTCAGAGCCCTTAAAATGACCTTTCCTCTATCTCCATCCTAGTCCTCATATCCCCATTTCTTGCTGTGGCTGGTAAAGTCTCCAATGATTAAATTAATTTTCCCTTGAAGGTCTAAATTAGGGGGCCACTAAAATGATTCATTGGGAGGTTTGGATATGGAGATGATGTTCAAGTGTTCTATCTCAACCTCAATGATTTCAGTGGTACCATTTTCAATTTTAGCACTATCATTACTAATAAATGATAAACCCTCGACCCACTAACAATATGAAGGTAATCAGCCACAATAGCAAGGGCTTTAGCAGCAGCAAAGCGCAGATTCTGGCAGAGCTACAGCCAGATATCCTGTGCTTACAAGAAACTTGCCAAATGAACAAACAACCCATTATACCGGGAATGCCCAATAAGTTTGCTAGCCAAACTTATAGAAGTGCTATTTTTGTCAAAGACAAGACACTAGTAATCTTCTTTGTCTGCATCTTTTCCCACATCTATGTGGGGTCGATGTTTCTGGCTAGCTTTCTCCATCTATTTCTATCCCCCAATTCATCCAGTGATGAAGTGTGGGACAGAGGTAGATGGAGAAAGCTGGCCAAAAACATTGACCCCACATAGAAGTGGGAAAAGATGCAGACAAAGAAGATTACTAGTGTCTTGTCTTTGACAAAAATAGCACTTCTATAAGTTTGGCTAGCAAACTTATTAGGCATTCCCGGTACAATGGGTTGTTTGTTCATTTGGCAAGTTTCTTGTAAGCACAGGATATCTGGCTGTAGCTCTGCCAGAATCTTCGCTCTGCTGCTTCTAAAGCCCTCGATGTTGCGGCTGATTACCTTCATATTGTCAGTGGGTCGAGGGTTTATCATTTTACCACCCACTATTTTGCAGCAGTATGGACTGTATTGGTGTGAAGTGTTAGGATTGGTTCCCTTGTGGATTAACAGGGTCATGACGTGAATGTTCCTGGTGGCTGCTAAAGTTCTTACTTTCCACGACAGCCATGCACATGATTACACTACCAAGTCATCGACTTGTTCAAAAAGTTCTCTGTGTATGATGAAAGATGCCTTCATTGTGCACAATGTCATAATCTCCTTCAACAGTTTTTCAGGAATCCGGGATAAATAGTTGATTATATATTCCAATGAAGTCATTTCATCGAGAGGAAGGGGACACCACATGCATAACTTTTTTGCAATATTCTGGAAAAACAACCTGTACAGATATCTTCACCAAAATCAGCCACTTTATAGATCTACAAAAAAAAACAACTTATCAGCTGTGCTTCAAATTACAGCACAATTTTGGCTTCACATCTATCTTGCAAAAAGTCCCACCTTTCCTAAACATCAAGGCCCTTTTGTTCCTAAATCCAGCAATTTCTAGGTCTTCCTTTCCTCATCTATCCTAAAGACCCTTTCACCTTAGGGGCAAATGCAGGGTCGGCACTCTGATTTCCCCCTAATTCTTTTGCTTTGAAGCAATGTTACTAGATCAGACAGTCCAATGCAGACAGTAGGCACCGGCAGGTGAACATATGACTTGAGCCAGACGCCGGGCAGAGGGCAGAGTGCAGTCAGAGTTGTGTCAGACAATAGTCAGGCGTCCATCCAGTGCAACAACAGGCACAGGCACTTTGATTGTTAGCAGGTGGTTTCCTGGTCTATGACGTCATCTACACAATTCATCGTCATCCATACAATAAAATTGGTAACAGTGTCTACCCGCCATGCACATGGGCTAATTTTCAGTGGGCGGTGGTTGTCACGGTTTTGTGGCAAGAAATTAAACCCATTTCTTTTTATGGATGCCAGCACACTAGACAATTTTTATTGGCGGGTTGTTTGTTCACAGCTTCGCTCACCACTGTTTCGTGGCACCACGAAACAGTGGCAGCCACCATCCACTGAAAATTGGCCAGTAACATTAAAGCAATGTTATCAGATCGGAAAGTCCAATGCAGGCAGTAGGCATCGGCAGGCACACGTATTACTTGGGCCAGACGCCAGGGAGAGGGCAGAGTGCAGTCAAAGCTGTGTCTAACACCTCATAGTCATCCACTTATACCAACCAATCATTCCCTATTCTTTCCCTATAGCCAAACTACCATATCGGAAAACAATCTAGCCCACCCTATCACCTACACCATCATATCAACCAACGTCTATACAAATATCGATATTTCTCACCCTTACTTACTTACTTTGATGGCTGCTTTTCCAGTCCCATACAGCAGGGGAACCCCACTCTCTACAGGACCTCCACAGTCATTTTAACTTGTTCGTTCTGAGTATTTAACGTTCCATATCGCAAATTGTTCATTTACTGTTAAATCGGCACTGTTGTATGTCTGTTGAAATAAGAAAGTCTTCAATTTCCTCTTGAAAGCCTTATTGTCTTCAATCATTCAAATGTTTCGTGGGAGCTTATTACATAGTCTCGGGGCCGCATATTTAAAGGCTCTGGAGCCTTAATACTCTTATTCAGTTTAATTCTCTCTTAAAATAGAATTACTTGATACATTTGGCTTAACTTTTTCACTGGGATTCAAAATCAGCACAAAAATTGTTCATGAGGCAATTGGCTAAATAATTTCTTGATATATTAGCACTAAGGTTTCCATTGACACTCGTCTCCTCCTAATTTTCTAATACACCTTACTACTTTCCTTGCTTCGCCTATTCTGCACATCATCTATTCTACTATTTCACCATTATTTTACGTTTGCTTCAAAATACCAATCCAAATCAACTTTCCATTCTTTTATTTTCATATTAGCTATCACTACTAAATTTGTTATTTTTTGGGGGGTGGTGTTCATCCACCCCCCCCCCCCCACCACGCATAACATTCTTACTCTAAATTACCGGCCCACTGTATCCTGTTGCAAAGATATCAAACTTTTTCATCCGCTTTCTTACTTCACATCTACATATAATTTCCTTTCTCTGACATCTCTCGTCGCTCCATCTCTCTTTTACCCTAAACCACTCAGTCTCCCAGTGGGGCGTTAGAATAACATTTCAATTTTTAGCAATTTAATAAATAAGCTGTGTTTTATGGAAAAAGTGCCCCAAAACCTATGACATGCTTATCAAAGTGAATCTTAAACCACCTGCAATGAGACTTTATATACGACCATATTAACAATATATATATATATATATATATATATATATATATATATATATATATATATATATATATATATATATATATATTAGATAGGGAGAATATGTTTCATATATTCAAAATCATTGATTTTTCTACCCATCCCTCAAATAAATACGTACAGAAAAACTCTCAATTCCCTTCTAGAATATAACTTTCTTCACACGCAAGGATAAGGCTATACGCACGCACCTTTACAGGCAAGTCAATCTCATCCATGAAAAAGCTACCTTTAGCTAAAACCAAATTTTCATATGTAAATTGACTTTTACCTTTAATATCTATTAGAGAGAGAGAGAGAGAGAGAGAGAGAGAGAGAGAGAGAGAGAGAGAGAGAGAGAGAGAGAGAGAGAGAGAGCGAGAGAGAGAGAGAGAGAGAGAGAGAGAGAAACTGTACAAGCATCAGAAAAACAAAAATCTCAACCGCACTTTCCCTCAATTCTTCTTTTGACTTTTGGAGAAATCCTTAATACTCTACCAGAAATTAAAGATCAATAGTAGGAAACATTATAAAATGACAATATATAATCAATACAGGAAAACCTGCTATTGTATTCGTATTCCAAACGTTTAAAATATAGGTCTCATTTTCTTTATTTATACATTCACACACTAACACACACAATATGCATATATACGTACACACAATATATATATATATATATATATATATATATATATATATATATATATATATATATATATTATATATATATATATATATATTTGGAAACCTAATCGCCTGAAATTTCATATAAAAATCAGGCTATAAAGTATATCAGTTTAGTGAGATCGATGTTACTGTATGGACATGAGTCGTGGTATGACAATGAAACAATATCCAACAGATTTAGTAGATTTGAGAACAAAGCATGACAGGATTGGAAATGAAATTATAAGAGATACCCGAGTGCAATATATGGATGAGATCATGGTGAGGGGTAGATGGAGATGGTTAGGGTATGCTCTTCGCTCTCCCCATGAGAGATTCATTCACCAAACTTTCAACTGGGCTCCACAAGGCACTAGTTGGAAGACCCAAGCCTTCATGGCTGAAGACTATGAAACATGAAGTAGGAAACGATGAATGGAAAAGTGTAAATTTAAAAGCTCAAGATAGAGACGACTGGCGAAATCTAATCGAGGCCCTTTGCGTCAATAGGCGTAGATGATAGTGAGTGTATGTATGTATGTATGTATATATATATATATATATATATATATATATATATATATATATATATATATATATATATATTGTTTCTTTCCTGGGAAGTATAATATAAGGTCTCCATCTGACTGCAAGAAAAATATACGTCGATTTCACACAATGCAGTGCAGATACAAACATGATAAACCTGTTCCCCCAAACAAAAACATTTGTGCGTGGAATACCTCCTAAATCCCTGCAAATTCCTGCACCATCGCAACCATGCAATATCCTACTTCGAAGGTAAATTTCTTTTAGCTCCGACGTAGAGCAACAACACATGTTGTGGTCAAAATCTGGCTGCATTTGCTGCATATATTATGTAAGACACATTGCGTCCCCGATATTATCATTTATAACAATAGTCATCATCCTTCGATAGGATCTCAATTTTGCAGGATACCATGACCCACTTTATCAGGATCCTGCTGTTCTAAGCTTCAAGTCTTCTTAGTTCAAGTAGATAAGACGGTTTGGAACTTCTTGCCCGAAACTATAAGGACGCTTTTGGCATAACAGCTTTAGCGAAATCCGTTAAAAAAGCTACTTTTCGTCACCATATAAGAAAACCATTAACTACGATTTATCTCAGAAATATCATTGGTCAACGGATGAAAATTCATTTTCTAATATCCTGGGAAAAATCATTGTCAAGCGATGAAAAGTAACACAGAGAACTGTGGGTAAACGTAAATACATATATGTTATGTAAATGAAAATACAAAAATAAGATGCAACCATTCAAACTAGGTTAAGCAAATTCATATATACTGGATGCCGATATCCGTTTTAATTTACGAATAAAAAAATATTTGGAAAGTTCTAAAGCCAAGGTTTATAGATTTATATTCTAATTAGGCTTAAATTAAAGACCAATAACAAAAATAAACAAATTAAAATAAATATTAAACATTAAGATCATGATTACCAGGAAATTTTGTTTAAAGATGAACTGGACATACGAAAATGCGTCTGTTTATTCTATACAACACTTTCTATAAAAAAAAAAAAAAACTTTTTAAAAACGGTAAAAATAAATATATTCCATTGTAAAAGGATGGGGAAACGTAGATGATCATATCACTAATAAAATCATAATTATTGAGGCCGCAGATACAATATACCAGAAAGCTGCACGAAGAGAAAACAACAGAAGTTATTGAAATATTGGAAGTCTTTATGGAAAAGTTTTATGCTTTAAATGGATAGTGTAAAGACATTTAGATAATTTCCGTAATAAAATTAAAGAAAATGAAAGTTTAGAAACCCTAATTAGGTGTTCTCCAGATAAATAGTAATAATCTCGAAAACACGAGTATATCGCCTGAAAAAAGAATTTGTAATTACCTAACAGGCTAGAAATAAACATTTCAACAATTAAAACATAAAAAGAAGACTACTCAATCTTTCATTTATTAGGCTTTTCCTAAATTTTCAATATATTTTTCCATACTTCAAAAACAAATTCTGGAATTATCAACTAACAACCATATTCCGGTTCCCTGATGATATTATTGAGGTGGAAGAATTTTTTTTTGAGCTTAAACAAGCAAGAATACCTAAGAAGACATTTAGGAGAAAGATAAGTGTGCCCTTCAAAAATAGCAAATATTTTAGCCACTGTGAATGACAGTTATCTTTTACTGATTTAGTGAATATGAAAACTAGCTAATAGAGATGTCCTTTCAATACACGAAATATAAAGGAACAGATGTATAAAAACGTCAGAAATTTATTTCTAACAATTTCTTAATTTAATGTTGGCTCCTTGAAAAAGATTGAAAGGTCGACGGGCATAGAACATACAATACAGCCTAAAGGAGAGATGGGAAAAAACGTAATTATACCATAAGAACGTTATCTCACCAGGTGTGAATTTCCAGATTAGTATGCTAGTCCTTTTTCTCGAGTTATTTATAAATCTTTTGCCAGAAGACATTGGAGGACCAACATTCCATGAAATTCATTTAACAACTACACTGGATATATCTATCAATTCACTGCGATAACCATAAATCCAAGTTTCTATTAAAGACGAAAATAGTCTGGAACTCTCTTTCTTGTAGTATTTTTGTTACTGGCTCAGAATTAATACAATTTTTTCTCGCTTCATTTTCATGTGGTAACGATTTTTAAGCAGTGCGAGTGCAAGCACCCTGTCTGGTACCAGACGTGGAGAGCCTTATTACCCCAACTCGGAAGAGTACAAAACAATTACGGTCCATCAGAAGGTCCCATGACGATCCATCGAGGCATCTTGCGGAGATTAGTATGCCACATGATTAGTACGTCAGGGACAGTCTATCCTTGTTCATGGCCTTCAATCACAAATTGAGGGGAAGATGATGCAGTATGATGCGGTGATGAAAGCCACTTCATCTTCCTCCCCTCACCCACTCTCCTTTGGAAAATTCTAAATGCGTGTCCCATCCAAGTCAATAAGGAAGAAAATCACCGGTTCTGGCCACTCTAACGACCGTGATTGATGATAGAAAAACCCGGATACTTGACGGAAAGTACCAATCTTGGCGTACATTTGAATACCACAACGACCTTTTTAAAAAGAAGCGAGATGTTGTCTCGGTGAGTTACGGCCCTGATGAAAATGAGAGGTAAAAAGTGTCACGGTGAGATTTTGGTTTCATACCCGTAAATCTCGCAGAGATTAATGACTGTCTTACTTGTTTTATATTCGTTTTATCTTGTGTTGCCCTCGAGCAAACTGCATTGTTAAAAATGGAAGCGAGAAAAAGTAATCTGTTGGGGGGGGGGGAGACCACAGCATAAGGTGCTCGTGGGACATGATACAACATTTTTATTGTTGGATTGCATGGAACTTGTCTTGGGGTCTTCACATGATTTCATTCGTTATCAGGAGATGGCTACTTAACTCTTCAGTTATTGGAATGTGTCTGGAATTGAGGAAATTGGGCTACATGGTCTGGCGCAGGGGTTGAGGGGGCCAATCAGAGCTGAGGTGCAAAGGGGGTATGTAAAACCTCACAGTAGTACAATGAAATAAAACCTGAAAGAGGTTAGACAGCATGATGAAAAAAAGGAGGCGGGAACAGAGGTAAAGTAGAATGATAGAAGTAGGTGCAGTTGAGGGCCTAATGAATAGCAATACTAAAGCTGACACAAGAACCTAAGGTGAAGAAAAGCAAAATGAAAGCCCGGACTATATTTCAAAAGTTTTAAGTCTCTTGTTTAAAAAACTAACCTCTTTCAATTCTGGGTTACTTTAATAATAACCTTTCCCCAAACAACAAAAAGGAAAACAAGGCAAACAAACCCTGCAACCGAGCCAGTTGGTTATAAAATCCAACTCGTGCAACAATTACATCTTCCATTCTTCTGGATTCTTTATCTCTACAGCAACAAACCTAAATTCGTTGAACATTCTTACGCCCTTTTTTGCTCGGTAGCCGATCATAAACTTTTAACAGCTGTCATTAACACTCGAAAAGAGAAGCGCTCTCCTAGAAAAATTACCCCCAGAATTTTCTTGATCAAATTATGTACATCCAGTGCTTTATTTGTACGCTGATAACATACATTAGCAAGTCCCTATCATTTGGAGCAAATTTGACATATGATGGCGAGATGGGAGAAGAGGTAAGATACGAAATAGAAGCAGGAATGATAGCAATGTGTGTGAAACAGATTAAAGTTGCCCGTTGAAGCTGAGGGGGAATGTATGAAAGGATTGTTAAACTAACTATCCTTTATGGAAGAGAAGTACGGCTATTGAATGTAAAAAAGAAAAGAAAAAAAAGTGTTTTTAAAGTTTGTATATGTGACCCACAGCAAGAACCACAGTTTACATTGCGACGCATAATACTTGGGTGTAATAAGACAAACTCTGTTCACTAGGTTCGTTTATTCAGCATCGACTATTCATATGCATATTTTTTAAGATCTGAACATTACTTTATTTATTTGAAATATTCTACTGGCAAAGAAGGGGAAAGAGAGGGAAAGAGAGAAAGAAAGAAGAGATATTTCAGGAAACGTCCATTATTCCTCATCATCTCGTCCTCCTCCTACGACTTTCTCACACTTGTATATATTTTATTTCTTGTCTTTTTTGTGACGACCCATTAATTTTTCAAGCGACCAACAGATAGAAAAACGCTGGGTTAGAGTATATGAGGTGGTTCGATCAAGCAACCTTTTATAGAGAGAAATGTAATGCAATATTAAAGCACCATCTCCTATCTACGAGAGAAGGTATAGGGCGAAAGTTATAAATCCCCCTCCACACACACACACCCACACACCAACACGCACGCGTAGATATATTATTATTATTATTATTATTATTATCATTATTATTATTATTATTAAATGCTAAGCTACAACCTAGTTGGAAAAGCAGGATACTATAAGCACAGGGGCCCCGACAGGGAAAATATCCCAGTGAGGAAAGGAAATAAGGAAAAATAAAATATTTTAAGAATAGAAATAACATTAAAATAAATATTTCCTATATAATCTATAAAACCTTTAACAAAACAAGAGGAAGAGAAACTAGATAGAGCAGTGTGCCCGAGTGTATCCTCAAGCAAGAGAACTCTAACCAAAGACATTGGAAGACCATGGTACAGAGGCTATGGCACTAACCAAGACTAGAGACAAATGGTTTGATTTTAGAGTGTCCTTCTCCTAGAAGAGCTGCTTACCAGAGCTGTAAGAGTCTCTTCTACCATTACCAAGAGGAAAGTAGCCACTGAACAATTAGAGTGCAGTAGTTAAACCCTTAGGTGAGAAAGAATTGTTTGACAATCTCATTGTTGCCAAGTGTAAGGGGAGAATCTGTAAAGATTCCATAGGAAAGAACAGTTCTGCTCTTCTACGTCGGCTGTCTTAACCAAATAAAGAAGTCCAGCATCGTTAGCTGAGGAAATATAAAAATTATGAAAGAAAAACTCCCTCGGGAGGACCACCTAACCAGCGGACCCCCAAGAGAACAGAAATATACTAAGGACTGCGCACTACTTCACCAGCCGTCATCATCGCAAGAAGGAAAGCAGCGGCGGAAGAACTGTAAAGAGAAAAATAAAATTCCAATTATTAATTCAGCTAATGAAACAAACTACACAGGAGAATCACTGAATTCTCCAGCAGGAAAGGGGGTCCTCAAGGAGGGGCGGAGAAACTAAAGACTATGCACTTCCTCCATGGCTATGTGTGGCCGTTGGCCCATCGTCACATGAAAGAGTGCAGAGTCGAGAGCTGATAAAGCTAAGTTAAAAAGTTATCATTTCAACTTAATTACTGAAGAAAACCATTAGGGAGTGGTTACCTAACCCATGTAACAAGAAACTTGTTTCCTCCTAGAGGATCTGCGGCTGCCCACGTAATGAGGGAGAGCAGCACTGTCAGCGAGGGAGAGCAGCGTTTTCAGTGAGGAAGGGCAAGACTGAAGTCAAGCTCTGGGTAAGCCGCAAACTGTCTTTCTCCAAGAACTTGCAGGAAGAGAGCGATGTTAACATCCGAACGGAGAGGAGTATCCACACGATGACGACTGCCCTGCGGCGAAGGCCGAGTAACTCGGAAGGCTATCAGCCTATGGATTGTCCTGTGTCCAAGGGGGGGGGGGGACGATTGTAAGAGAAGGTTCTCCACCCTTGGGAATTTGCCGGACTACACTGTCACACAAACAGCAACATTCAATGTAAAGAAAAGCTTAAATATATACAAAAACATTACAAGAATGTTTTCATATATATAAAAAGAAAAAACTTTGTAGATAATTTGTAATTTTCCTAACAATGCAAACATTTACCTATTTATTAGGGGCATTACCTTCGGAGAAGCTGAAAGGACAAACCATTGAATTTTAGCAAGGGTTAACTACCCATTCCACTAGTTAGCGGACGTAGGGTGGGTAGCTTGTTACCTCTCCCACACAGGTGATTAAGCTCACTTAGCTTAAAGGTAGGACTTCAAAGGGGATAGGGCTGGCAGGTAAGTTTGTATAATTACTGTGAACGTATTTTTGTTCATAGTGTACCAATTTTCGTGGTCTTCGTGGGTGGGGGAATCCACGAATTTAAAAATCCAACGAAAATTTTTATACACAGTCAGATTTTGGTATTGAACGTGGACACATTCGATTTTTGTTGGTGACCTACATTTTCTAAACCATTGTGGATTACTAATTATTTTATTTGTTATTGTTATTCTGGTGTGCACTATCTAGTCATTTTCAGAGATTACTACAGTTTATTTATTTTATTTTTTACTATATAGATTTTTTTCATATATTTTCTGAATAAAAATGAAATCAAAATCATTTTTTTATATTATTTATTTTAATATTTTCATCAATAAATAACAATGCATTACATAAAAAAAATGGAAATCCACGAATTTAAGAAGCCGCGAACCAACATTTTTTATAAAACAACGAAAATTGGTACCCACAAATATAAGTACATTCACAGTAGCTAAAATTTTATATCGTTAGGAAAAATACAGATTATCTACAAATTGGTCATTTGTTCCATAACTAGAATATAAACCAACGCTATTTATTAGGGGTGACTCACCCATTAGGAGGGTGGACGTCCCTGCCAATCTGGCTTTTTGGCTACCTGGGGGCTTCTTATTTTGGATAGGTTTGTACCTAAAATAAGGAGTCCCTGTACCTCTCTAAACCTTCCTACGCACGCTGTGTATTGAGATATTTAGTAATGTGACTGTCCAGGTAAAAGTTATTCCGAGTCTTTGCAGGAAAAACTGTTGTAACCAAGACTTTCCCAATACCACCTCGCCAGGGTATGGGGACGCAACAGTATTAGCTTAATACTAGGTACACAAGGAAGCATGGTTGATTGAAGTGGTTTGAGGTCAGCTTGTGCATTGAACCCTGGATGCTGCTTTCCCCAATAGAGGGGAGGATGAAGAAAAGAATAAGATCCAGTCAAACCTTTTTATTCATGCAGACTAAAAACCGGGTAACAGTGCCCTCAACCTTTTGCTACTTGTCCAATAAGGAGCTTTAAGTATTATACCAGCTGTTGTGCTACCACCATAGGGCCAATAGAGAACGTGCCGAGCCTCCGGTGGGTCACGTCTTGCAGGTGTCTCTTGAAGGCCAGGAACATAACTACTCCCCTGACATCATGAGCTCTGGGGCGATGTGAAGGAGGGGGGTCCGGATTCTGGGCATAGTCTATGACCTTGCGAATCCAAGAAGAGATGGTGATCTTGGTGACCCTCCTCTTGTTCATCCCTGTGCTAACGAAAACTGCAGGCACAGGGAGATGTGCTCCTGCTGTTCTCTTGAGATACAGCCTCAAACTCCTCACTGGGCAGAGTAAGAGATGATCAGGGTCATCTATTAAAGAGTGGAGACTCGAAATCCAGAAAGAGTCAAATCAGGGATCCACAACTCCCGGGTTCTGAGACTTGGCAACAAACTCAGGGACGAAGCTGAACGTTCCCTCTCTCCATCCCCTTAAATGGACGATGTCGTAAGAGAGACCATGAAGTTCTCCGACTCGCTTGGCCGAAGCAACAGATAGTAGGAACACCATCTTCCAAGCTAGGTAGAGATTTGATGCCTGGCATAATGGTTCATAGGGAGGTCTCTTCAGAGACCTGAGAACTTGAACCACATTCCACGGGGAGGTCACGTAACTCTGTATGAGTAAAGAAAGTTCCAGCTATGAGGAAATGTCCATTTCGTTCAGTCTAAGGGCGAGGCTGAGCGATAGCCTTTTACCGCTGAGACTGAAAGACACATTTCTTCACGCAAATACACAAGGAACTCCGCTATTGCTGGAATAGTGGCATGGAGAGGAGAGATACTCCTTCCACGACAACAATCACAGATGACTTTCTACTTTGCATGGTAGACTGCTGCTGATGATTTCCGCAGGTATCCAGACATCCTGTTCGCAACTTGTTGCGAAAATCCTCTCCGAGTGAGGAGATGCTGGATAGTCTCCTGGCATTAAGTTGTAGCCAAGCTATGGCTTTGTGGAATATGTTGGCATGTGGTTGTCTTGAGTAGATCGTGTTGTGGAGGGAGTTCTCTTGCAGACACCGTCAGGAGTTGCAGAAGGTCTGGAACCATTCCACATGATGCCATTGCGGAGCTATGAGAGTCATTGAGAGGTTGACCGATGTTCTGACCTTGTTGAGTACCCTCCTCATCAAACAGAACAGGGGAAAGGCGTAGACATTGATGTTGTCCCACCGTCCCATCCTGCCAGAGAGCCCTGGGGTCTGGGACTGGGGACCAGTACAACAGGAGCCGGAAGTTCAGGGCCATTGCGAAGAGATCCACAGTCTGAGAACCCCTCAAAGTCAGGACTTTGTTGGCTACTAGATAATCCTAAGAGCAGTTGGTATTCACTATCCAAGATGTTCTGCACAGGTTGTCGGTGAGCACATTCCTTTTGCCTGGAATGAAGCGTGCCAGTAGTGGTATCGAGTGAATCTCGGCCCATCTCAGTATCTCTACTGCTAGATAGGATAGGGGCAGCGAAAATGTACCTCCTTGTTTGCTAATTTAAGCCACTACAGTGGTGTTGTCGCTCATCACCACCACTGAGTGGCCCGCCAGAAATTGGTGGAGCTGTTGAAGGGCCAGGAAGATGGCCTTCATCTCTAGGAGATTTATGTGGAGGTATTCTTCTGACTATGACCAGAGGCCTGAGATCATGTGGTGCAGCAGCACGTGGGCCCCCACCCTTTTTTTGAAGCGTCTGAGAACAGCATCAAATCTGGGGGGAGGACGAGAAGATTCACTCCCTTTCATAGATTCTCATCTGAAACTCACCATTCGAGGTCCGTCTGTTCCACTGATCCCATGGTGATTAGGATGTCTGGGGAGTTAAAAAGCCTGATTCCATCTGGACTTGAGTCGTCACTGGAGAAATTGAATCCTGAGGCGACCTTTGGGAACTAGATGGGCCAGAGATGAAAGGTGCCCGAGGAGACGTAGCTACGTCTCGGCTGGAAGTTCTTCTCGTCTGAGAAAAGGTCTTGCGACCTTTTTCAGCCTCATTATCCTGTCGTCTGATGGAAAGGCTTTATGGAGATTGGTGTCTCTTATCATGCCTAGGTATACCAGTCTCTGCGTAGGAAGCAGGGAGGACTTCGAGGTTTACCATGATCCCCAGATCTTGGCAAAACCTCAGAAATTTGTCTCGGTGTTGAAGAAGGATTGACATAGTGTCTGCTAAGATTAGCCAGTTGTCCAGATAACGGAGGAGACAGATGACGATCCTGTGTGCCCAAGATGGCACTAGGGCAAACACTTCGGTGAAGACTTGAGGTACTTTGGAAAGACTGATGCACAGCACCTTAAACTGGTATTTCCAGTTGTCTAGGTTGAATCTTAAGTACTTCCTTGAATATGAATGGATTGTGATCTGGAAGTACACGTCCTTTAGGTCCAGTTTGGACATGAAATCCTGTGGTCTTACTGCTTGTCTGACCATGTCTAACGTCTCCATGCTGAACACAGTTTGCTTGACAAACTTGTTCAGAGCTGAGAGGTCAATGACTGTTCTCCAGCCTCCAGACGTCTTTTTCACAAGGAGGAGTCGACTGAAGAAGCCTGGAGACCCGTAGAGGACCTCATGGAGAACGCCCTTCTTAAACAGGGTCTATTGAGACTGGATTCCTGATCAGGGGAGGGAAAGATGTTGTCAACAAGATGCGATACCCTGAATGAATCACGGATACTGTCCAGGGTTCGGCCCCGAGTTGCTTCCACCTATCCCAGCAACTTTGTAGGCATCCTCCCCACTAGAGGACAAACGGGAGGAGTGTCTAGCGTAGCATTTGTGGCCTCTGCCACTCCCTCTAGGATGTTTTCCTCCCCTGGAGGACTTTCTGCCTTTCTTGTCCTTGATTGGAAAGGGCTTTTTAGACACCGCTGGCTTCACTGATGTCTGGTTCGTTGAGGTCTTGGCTAGACGGGATTGTTGAAGAGCTGATGGTTTATAGGCCTTGTATGTCAAGGCCCTATGGAGTAGGAAGTCTCGTGTTCCATGTCTTTTGGCTCGAAAAGAGAGGATCTCTCTAGAAAGGAGTTCCTGAGCCTAATGATTTCGGCATTCAGGACCTGCTGATGGAATCTCTCAGACATCCCATCTCGATGTTTCAGGATGGTGTTTCCCCATAAGTTCGAGACTTGATGGGCGAGAAACTCGATGGTGCGGGTGCCTAAGAGAAGGAAAGTTTCCATAGCTTTTCTGGTACATTCCTGGGAATAATCCTAGGTCCGTTCCAGGATTCTTAGGGTTCCCAACCAAAGATCAAGTCACGAAGTATCCTGCATGGCATACTTCGTTACCTTTTCCTGATTGCAGATCTCGGCTGCCGAGAAAGAGACCCGACGGCTGGAGAGCCTCTCAACAGTCCCCCCCCCCCCTTGGTGACTCTTCCAGAGAGTGGGAGTGGAAGAGCTGGATGGAGGTCGTACAAGACCTCAAAATATCTCCTCTCCTGGACGCGAGGAGGTGGGAGGAGCCTGGCAGTAAAACCGGAACATTGAGAAGAGGAGATATTGAAGAGCTGTTGGGCGATCTTTTCCCGGACACTCTTTAACCCTTGAGACCAAGGTAAGGCTGCACTGGTCCGAGTGCTTTTGAGTGCCAAAGACACGATCTAAGACCGTGTCTTTGCCCTCGCAAGGGGGTATCTATGGGTCAGTGAACCCGTTGAGTACCTTGATTAGCATCAGCACATGTCCTTGCCAGAAGGCATGTTTTGACTCTTTCTGCCCTTCTGAAATGGGACTGGCAGTTAAGTCTCCTTCTTCCACCCCAGAGAGTCTCGAGGTGGGTCGTGAACATCCCTAGAGTGACTGGTAGCTCAAGCAAGCCTGGAGGTCCTCGAGGAGGACTTTGGCAGAGTTTTAGAGTCCTTTGATTCCTTCCGGGAAAGGAGATAGGATTTTAGAATCAAAGGCCAGTTGGAGTTTTCCTTCCTGATTTCTGCCAGAGGCGGAGAGCTCTCTGTGCGAGGAGAACTTTCCTCCAAAGGTGGAAGGAAGAAAATCCGTGAAGCACAGGAGTGCCCAGAGGGATAGTCCGGAAGGAATGGCCTCGAAGGCCTAACAGGAGTCAATTTCACCCTAGATGTTAACATGTCCGAGACTTCTTTTCCTCTTCTGCTGGTGCCGTAGGATGTTGCAAGATCCCAGACTAGCGGGATGAAAAAGCAGGCCCGAAGGCTTGCACAACTGCTCTGACCGTGGCACTGAACCAAGGCTGCTTGCTGATGGTGGTGCTATCAGAGAACTCTCCTGAAGAGAAAGAGTTCGAAGAGTCCTCCTGTGAGGAGTTTCGAACAATGGTTCATGCAGTTGGTCCACCTTCGAAGATGGTATCTTTGGTAACTTGAGCCCTTCTGTGGAACCCCTTCCCTCTTTCCCCGGAGGTCGAGCTGTAATATGTTTGCGAGGAAGGGAATGGAGCGACAGTGAAACCTGTTCCATGGGCCTGCACAAGTGTACCAGAGTCCTGATGCGTTGGCAAGTGCTGGGGAGTCGGAGAGCCGTGGTGGGATGGAGAAAGCTGGCAAGCCAGGGAGTGCTAATGCACAGGAGAGCACTGGCAAGCTGGGGAACGCTAACACGCAGGAGAGCGCTGGTGAAAAGGCAAGCGCAGGCGAGTGCTGGCGAGCTGGAGAGCGCTGGTACGCAGGAGAGTGCTGGTGCATAGGATATTGCTTGTGTGCAGGAGAGCTCTTGTGAGCTGGAGAGCGCTGACGCGCAGAAGCCCATTGACAAACTGGAGAGCGTTGATGCGCAGGAGAGCACTGACGTGTAGAAAGCGCAGATGCGCAAGAGAGCACCGATGTGTAGGAGAGCACAGATGCGCAGGAGAGCACTGGATCGCAGAAGAGCGTTGTTTAGCTGGGGAGCGCAGGTGCGCTGTTGAGTGTTTGTGTGCTGGCGAGCTGGCAAATGCTGGTATATGGAAAGCAGCGAACGCGCTGGAAAGCGCTGGCCACCAGAAGATTACTGGGGCATTAGAGGGCGCTGAAGCTCGGGAGAGCACTGATGCACTGGAGAACGCCGACTCGCTGGAGAGCACTGATGTGCTGGTTGGCGCTGATGGAGCTGTTGGCGAGTGCTGGTGCACTGATGAGCCCTGGCGCGCTGACGCGTTGGAAAAGGTGTAGAATGCTGCGTAGGGTGGTGCGTTCGCGAGGGCGAGTGACGTTTGGACACATCGCGAGCAGGCAGGCATGGAACAGGAGTCAGGAACAGAGAAGGCAGGTCAGAAGGTTGGCGAGAAGCAGAAGATCGACGATGCATTGGATGGTCAGGAACATGGATGTGCCCTTTGGAAGGGTGAATATCCTCCAAAATGGAACGCACTCGATCCACAGAAGAGTCAAAGTCCGAAGTCCAAGGACTAGCGACAGCATCGTCAGAAGAAAGTCCAGGAGAGGGCGAAGGTAGAGGGCCAGAAGATGATGGAAGAGAAGGCTCCTCACCGGGGTAAGGTCGCGAAGACGAGGGGCACCTCTAAGGCGAAGCAGAGGGCAAGCTCTGCAAGATCGTCGACACCCTCTAGGGGCCGGTGGATCAGCATGCTGACCTTTGGAAGCAGCAGTCCGCCGCAGAGGAGTCTCTATGAGGGAACTCCTCCTCCGAGGAGAAACCCTCGCAGGAGACAGACGAAAGACTTTGCTTCCCCTCGAAGGATGATCAGGAACGGGTGAAGCGCACTCGGCAGCAGCAACAGAAGACACAACAGACACCACTACGTCGACCCACGACAAAGGATCCACCTCCAAAGTTGACAAAGGCTGCACACTAGCACCATGGATGATGAGCTACAGCAAGGAGACCTTGGAAGGCGGACCCAGAAGCACCAAAGTATGGCCACACCTATATAAAGGGAGATAGAAACAAGGCCTGAGGTGGGGCTGCTTCGCTACGGGAAGCAACACCACTTCTTGAGGACCGGGCTCGATTATCAATTAAAGGCACTATGCTACTACTCGATGGTGTCGAGGAAGAGAACGAACGAGCAGGAGCTTCGGAGGAAAGTCAGGAAGCTGAAAAAGAAGTCTTGGTTTTTTCCCCATCGATGCAACCTCCGAAGGAGAAATATCCCACTTTGACTTCTTCTGCCGCTGGCGCCCAAACCTTTCCCACTGGGAGGCAGACCACTCCCGACACACACTATACTTATTTTCACTATCACACCGTTGACCTCTGAAGGCGGGACAAAGGGTGTGACGATCGGTGTCCACAGCCAACATGAAGGTACCACAGGGCCGGCCTTCAAGTCCAGGGCAGGTACGCATGGTCGGCAGAACTCAGCACAAACACACTACTAAAGAGAGAGCACAAACAAAAAGCATTAATGGCAATCCAAAATATAACTTGGTGGGAATGAAGAACGGCAACGGCCGTTCAACATCCAAGCCAAAAGCACAGTTAGCTAAATCCCAGGTGTGTGAGTGGGAGCAGTAACAAGCTTCCTCCCCCCTTACCCCCGCTAACTAGCGGAATGGGTAGTCAACCCTCGCTAAATTCTAATGGTTCGTCCTTTCAGCTTCGACGAAAGTAATACCCTTAATAAATAGCGTAGGTTTGTATTCCAGTTACGGAACAAACATAAGTTAACAAAAAAACAAGTCAAGTGGCCAGTAAGTTGTAGTGGACAGAGACACATTGTCTCTCTCCCCGATCCAAAACCAAAGGGGGTGCTCAGCCCAGGTGTGTGTGAGTGAGTGGAGTAGTCAGCAACTACCTACCCCTCCCGTTAACTAGCCGTTAGGGTGGTTATCCCTTGCTAATAGTCTTATGGCTTGTCCTATAAATAGCGAGGGTTTATATAGAGGGATGGACCAATTGATAATTGGAATGTTGGAACCATGAATCAGATTGTAAAATTACAGCAAGTGGAAGATGAATTTATGAAATACATTTTGGATATCTTGGCCCTAGGTGAAACATTTTGTAAGGGGATTAGCAAGGACACCTTAGAACATGGCAATATAAAATATATATATATATATATATATATATATATATATATATATATATATATATATATATATATATATATATATATACTGTATATATATTCTGGAAGAACACAGTTGTAAGTGAAGGAGTAGAATTAATGATGACACTAAGAGCAGAAAAGGCATTAACTCACAGTGCAATGTGAGTATTATAGTTTGCTATACACCAAAGGAAAGATGAATACTAAGAAGAAGTGTAATAGATGAGATCCCTGAGAGAGATATGGAAATTTTGATTGGTGACTTCAATGCTAAAGTTGGAAGGAATAATCAAGGTATAGAGAAAGTGAATGGTGTTGGGGATCTTGGCAAAGTTGCATATGAAAATTGAGCACTTTTTATAAGTTTTTGCTCAACAAACAATCTTGTCATTGGAGGTATTCTTTTCAAACATAAAGACATTCACAAATATAGATGAACTTCGCCATATGGCAATTACAAATATCAAATAGATCACAGTGTCATTAATAAAGAAAAAGATGGAGTACTCTAAGAAATGGAAGATAATATAGAGGTGCAGATATTGGTAGTGATCACCAGCTCTTCATTACCATACTGAAATTAAAACTGAAAGCACCCAGCAGCAATGTAGATAGAATATCTAGGTCAGATACAACAAGGGTGCTAGAAGATAAGCACAGAGAAACATTTGCAATTGAATTTAGGAATCAATTTGCAGTCTTAGAGACTTTAAGAGATGAAGACCAGACAATTAATGAAGAATGGTGTGATTTTTAAGAACATATATCAGTCAGTTGGTAGTGATGCTTTGTGACAAGCAATTACAAGGAGAAAACTGTGGATATCAAAGGACACTTGAGATACTACGAAAAGGAGACAAAGACATAAATTGATTGTTGAAAGATTTCGAGGAGGTAATGAAAATTACAAGTCAGAGCATGCTGTGTAATCCAGTATTGATAGTGAGGTCAAAAGAAAAGTCATGAATGACTAGAGAGAATATTTAGACAGGAGAGCAATTGAGGCTGACAAAGCTAAGAATTCAGGGAGTAGGTATGGTATGAGAATTGCTCATAAAATTATTAATGAAATCTCTATGGGGGCAAAGAAGAAAATGCATATCGCCATTAAAATGGGAGATGGATCTGTTATAACAACAGAAGATGAACAGTGAAGTCATGAATAGGACATGAATTTGATTAATATACCTGAAGCCAAGGAAGACCGTGATGTTCCAATGAATTAATTCACTGGATTTGAACTCAAAACTATCATTAAAAACCCAGGAGATGGAAAGCCCCTGGATACGATGGAATAACTGCTGAAATGATATTGGCCGAAAATGAAGTGAACCCCCCCCCCCTCCCCCCAAAATACTTATAAGATTATTTTATAAAATGTGGCGTGAATAGGATCTAAGATCATTGGCGAAAATGGCAAAAAAGGAGGCCTGCTAATTGCAATAATTACAGAGGCATCACACTTGAGTCAGTTGTCATGAAAATATATAGAATGCTTTTTCTAAAGTTCAGAGATAAAATTTGATGAAAAACAGAGATGAATAAGCAGGATTTAGAAAAGGTAGGATTTTTACTACAGCAATGTGTAGAATATAAAAATCCACTTTTGATGGCATTTGTGGACTATGAAAAAGCTTTTGTTATTGTGCCTTGGACAATTTGGGCGAGTCCTGCATTATTATGGAATTCCCGTTAAATATGTAAAATTGATTATGTTCATGAGCACAAAAAGTGCAAAGTTAATATTAGTGGAGTTCAATCAAATGAATTTCACGTGGACAGTGGAGCACTCCAATGGAATGTGTTGTTACCTATGTTGTTTATCCCCCTCGCGGATTTTGTAATACGTAAAATAGTTGAGGGTGGTGGAGAAGGATGGGACTGGACTGGTAATAGGAAATTAGCTGACCTTGAGTATGCCACTGACGCTGTCCTTATTTGCAGAACATTGCACTAAAAGGACTTGCAATGCTTGCTTACCAGAACGCATGAAATATTACAGGAGGATGGACTCAAGATAAAATGAAGAAAGACAGAGATGATGATAACAAGATATGCAATGGAATATGAAATATCATTGGAAGGAGAAAGAATTAAAAGGATAGAATCATTAAGTACAGTATCTATGAACTATGATCTCTAGTACAGGGTATTTAGAATTAGAGTTTAATGAAAGATTAAAAAAAGCAAATCAGGTAATGGCTAGGTTAAGTAAAATTTGGAAATCAAACCGCCCAAAATTACATATAACAAGAGCAATCAGATTTCTGACTTCTACCAAAGGTTAATGGAGTCATTCATGGTCTAAGATCTATCTGTTGTAGAAATTTCGTCAAAATCCGTAAATTTGTTTTAACATTATCTTTTAAAATGGCAAGAAAATACAAATCTATATCTAGAATCCAGATCCGGATCATCTCAAAAATTTAATTGGGTTGTCAATGACCTACGATCTATCTGTGTTGGAAATTTCACCAAAATCCGTAAACTTGTTTTGACATTATCTTTTAAAATAGCAAAAAAAAAACTGCAAATCTGGATCTAGGATCAAGATCCAGATTATCTCCAAAATCTAATGGGGTAGTCCATGATCTACAATCTATCTGTGGTGAAAATTTCGTCAAAATCCATCAAGTAGTTTTGACGTAATCCTATCCACAGACACAAGACACACACAAATGCAAATATGGATCTAGAATCTGGATCTGGAACCAGATCATCTCCAAAAGTAAATGGAGTCGTCCATAGGCGAGGATCTATTTGCGATTGAAATTTCGTCAAAATTCGTCAATATGTTTGGACATTATCTCTAAAATGGCACAAAATACAAACCAGGATCATCTCCAAAATTTGATGGTGTCGTTCATGACCTAACATCTACCCCTGGTGAAAATTTTGTCAAAGTCCATCGAGTAGTTTCAACGTAATTCTGTCCACGGTCAGATATACACAGACATAATATGCAAATCTGGATCTAGAATCCAGATCCGTGATTGGGTCATCTCTATAAGTTAATGTAGTCGTCCATGGCCTAAGATCTATCTGTGATGGAAATTTCGTTAAAATCCATCAATTTGTTTCGATGTTATCTTTAAAAGGGCGAAAAATTCAAATCCAGACTTATTTAGAATCAGGATCCGGATCACATCCAAAATTTAATGGGGTAGACCATCTGTGGTGAAAATTTCGTAAAAATATGTTGGGTAGTTTTAACATAATCCTATCCACAGACAGATAGCAACACAAATCCAGATCTAGAATCTGGATCCGGATCATCTCCAAAATTTAATGGGGTCTTTCATGACCTAACATTTATCTGTAAAAAAAAATTCGTTAAAATCTTTCATGTAGTTTTAACATAATCTTGTCCACAGACACACAGCATTTCGATCCGGATCATCTCCAAAATTTAATGGGGTCGTCCATGAGGTGAGAATTTTGTCAAAATCCGTCTATTATTTTGACGTAATACAGTCCAAAAATAGGCACACAGACAAATAAATAAATTAACCGACACTCAATTTTATAAATTCCTTGGAAGAGGTAAAAATCAGGCTATGTGAGATGCTTTGCTACAGTATGGACATGAGTCGGGGTATGACAATGAACCAAGATCCAACAGATTTTGTAGATTTGACAACAAAGTCGCCAGAAGAATATTTGGAGTTGAATGGCAGGGCAGGCTTAGAAATTGAAACTATAAGAAAGATATGTGAATGAGACCATGATAAGGGGTAGATGGAGA
>NC_090726.1:158607574-158622574 GCF_036898095.1 Palaemon carinicauda
CATATATATAAATATATTATATGTATATATATATATATATTATATATACTATATATATATATATATATTATATATACTATATATAGATACATATATATTAAGCAGATTTCATCAATGGGAGGCTCCAGAAAAAACAACATTAGCTACTGTTATATTCTTTGTTTGCTGAATCGTACATTAACTCCCTATTCAGTAAAACTTTCACATCCATCATTAGCAGTATGTTCAGACCCCCTTCACACCATACGCCATTCAACCCTCAGTATGGGAGTGGGTGAATACATTTCTTCACTGGTAGAAACCAACCGGTGAAGGAAGTGTTTTCCGTGGATGGGAAAGGTACGACCAACATCTGCAGCCGTAGTTGGCAATTCTCCCCACAGGCAGGAGGATTGTTGACCAGTGGTTGGAGGGACTCTCTCTTGGAAGGGAGAGTTCCAGCACCTGGAGGCAATTTATTGCATTCTGTGTCTCCCATCCAAGAGTTCTAGGTCAAGTTGAAGGTTGGCATCGGGTGATGCCTGAGAAATGGTCCGAAGCTCAAATCTTATAGTTCTCCTCGGAGGGGGTTGGTTCCCCCTTGTTTGTAGAAGTCTGCCCTCTTCTCTGGGAGGTTTGAAAGATGGTACTGCTCGGACCCAGACCAGAGCCAGGAGGCCAAGTGGTGCAGCATGGTCCCCTCCCCTCTTCTTTTGATGCATCTGGAAGGAGCGTCCAATCCGGGGAAGAGTCTAGGAACGAGGAGACCAACTCATCAGCGGAGTCCGTTTGTGAACCGTCTTCTCAAGTCCGTCTCCTGCCCAGGTCTCATAAAGACCTGAGCTCGTGCCCTAGAAGAGGTTAGAATCGAAGGAATCCGCTGCGGGCTTGACGAACCTGAGTGAAATGGTGACTTCAGAGTCTTACCACTCTGAAATGTGCATCCTGCCATTCTCCTCCTAGGATCCCGTCGATCTACGGAAAAAACTTCTGCACGACGACGATGAATCCAAGGGTACCTGTCTCCAATAAGAAAACCACGGTATCTCTCGAGATTTACTTCAATCCTCCGATCTTGGTAAGCTCAGGAAGAAGTCTCAGTGGTAATGAAGGTCAGCCATCGAGCTGTTAAGATCAGTATGTTGTACTTAAGTCTTCGGAGAGTGAAGCCGATCCTGATGAACCCGGTTGACACTAGGGTAAACCTTTTCGTGAAAACTTGCTACATGGACGTTGATACTTCCTTGATGACGTCATTTTGGAATCTAGGAGTAAGAGTCCTATTGGTCAAACGTGCCCAGAAAGTCCTGTGAACTAACCTCTTGTTTGACTGTATGCCTTCTCCTCGCTGAACGGAGTTTGATAAGCTAACTTGCTCCAGGAGTAGAGGACGGAACTGCAGACTATCTTTAGTAAGAACTGACTGTAGCAGCTCAGAGAACCCTTAATGAAACACTTCGTCCTGTCCAAGGACACAAGGCCCAAGACGGGTTCGACTGGATATTCAGATCGCGAAGGTAAAGAGAGAATTAGCCTCATGCTTCCACAGATGGGATGAAGAGAGAATGTGTATTCTCTTGTAGATGAGTTGCAATTCTCTGCTGTTGTTGGAAGAGATACGTACTCCAAATTCGTAGGAGGGGACCTGCCATAAGGCAACCTTCTCGAGAGTGAGAAAACAGGGAATCATCTCTTGGATAAGAACATCTATGATGTCCCCAGCATTTCCCAGCCACGACCGAGAGCGCACTGTTCCTGGTGAACCGAGAGCCAAGGAAGTGCATCTCTGTGCTAGAGCAGCTGCCACCGGAGAAGTAGCACTTCTACAACACTAATCACAGTGGTGCTCCCAAGTGATCACCCGTCCAAGCATTGACCAGACCCCACGTTGCTTGTATTCCTAATCTGAAGAGAAGGAGTTTTGACATGGTATAGCCGCTGATGGGGCGAACTCAAGGTACGAAGAGGTGTCATCGTCAGAGGATTGAAGGACAAGACCGAGGTCAAGTTATGGGTTGGCCTGGTGGCGAATAAGTGAGGGTGCCTGTGCAACTAACAAAGCTCTTCCATTCAATGAAGATGTCGACTTGTAAGGTAACCATTTACTACAAGTGACCAAAAGGATGAGACAGGAAGTGAAAGAGGCGACCCTAGTTCCTTAGACACACGGTCTGATGAAAAACCTTTGTAGGGATGAACGTTTGAGAGTGTTGAGATCTGGCATGCCGATGAATGCATCGTGAAACCAACAGCACTGTGCTTGTGTGAAAACATTAAGTTCTCAGTGGTGAGTTGGGTATTAGGTGCCAAAGTTGACACTTGTGCTTTACCCCTCTCCTCAAAAGTAAGTACTAGGCCTAGGTTCCAGGAGGGTAGAGAGTACTAAACTCCTTCACTCGCAAAAGGTTACCTAGCCCCTTGTTGAAGTTTTATGTCAACTGGATGAGGAGAATCGCTCCGATACTCTAAGGCAATTGAGGAAGCCAAAGCGGTAGAACACTCTGCGTAAGACAAAGATAACAGGAGGGGCTCGCTGAAAAGCAGAGCTCATGCTTGTAGTGAGAACCGCAACTGGAAGAGATCTGAGATCCTTACCATAGAAGATCTCGGTTGAATGAAGTAGGAGAAAGACACATGCTTGTAGTGAGAATCGCAACTGGAAGAGATCTGAGATCCTTACCAGAGAAGATCTCAGTTGAATGAAGTAAGAGAAAGACACACCAAGAGTCAAGGCTTCCGAGATTCTGTGGTGGCAGTCAGTGATTCTACCCACAAGCAGGAAGAGCTGCTTGAGGTTGCTGGAAACCAGAAACCTGGAAGAGAGCTGATGAGCAATCGCTCACTGACGGGCAATGGAAAGCTGACAGGAGACGAGGTGATGGCAAATGGCCAAGGAGTTGACAAAGGCCTAGAGGCTGCCGAGCACCTGTAACCTGCCGGATGATGAGACAGAACTAACATAGAGACTGCCGATGACGATCTTGCTTCGGCAAGAGGTAAGGCGGGGAGTGAAAGTCAGAGGGTGACAAGTACACGATCAAGTGATGCACTCCTGCTCCTGCAGCTGGAGTAAGACGCTAGCCCGAAGGCAAGTGGTGAACAGCTGGCAGGGGACAAACACGAGCCTAAGAGTAACGAGATTGACGCTGGCGATCTCGCGAGGGGTAAAGGTCACACGGTTGCTAGTGACAATCACGAACAGCCAAGCAACAGTCCAGAAGTGACCAGTGATCATCCGAAGACAAGTGATGAGCAGCTGGCAAGTGATGAGAGCCCGAAGAGGCAGCATGACAGTCCTTGACCGGGCTTAAGAGATGTCTCCTTGTCATAGGGGGGGAGAATGTCCAGAGTGGCGAGGAGTAATGAACTTCTAAGCCTGATGAACCCCTGGAGAGGGAACCAGTTCTGACCGAGTCAGAAGAAAAAATCGTTGTTCTCTAGAAAATTTCTGGATCTGAGCGTATATGGAGGGTCTTACTCGCTGACGAGAGAGATGACCACCCGCATGAGAGACTTACCTCGGACTCTGCTCTACCCCGATGGAAGAGTTGGCTCAGCACGGGGTCGCGCATATTCTTTGGTAAGGAGATGCAGCTGCTGATCTCTGTCGGGTGAAGAGATGTAGCTGTCAGCAATTCTCCCCGAAAGCGGGATGGTTGCTGGACAAAAGCTGATGAAGGGAAGTTCCCCTCGGAAGGGAGAGCAGCCCAACAGCTGGGGAGATAAAACTGTCCCTCGGAAGGGAAAGTTGTCCAACCTCTGGAGGTGGACCTCCAGAAAGCGCTCTCTTCTTCCCGTCAACAAGCCTTGTTCAAGTCAAAGGTCGGCATCAAGCGCTACATCTGAAATGTAGCCGAGGCTCATTCCTTGGTTCACCTTGAAGGGATCCCCCGACTGGAACCCTCTAAGGAACCTAGTATGCCACTGCCCTTGTTCGTATGCCTGATCATGAGGAACGAAGGAGTAGAAGTAAAGAGTGTTGCAGAGACTACCACCCTCGGCAGGGACCTCATCCTCGTAAGGGAAAGGTCGTAGTCAGTGTGCTGATCAGGAGCTGCCACAGGCACAGGAGAACAAGCCTGTGACGGCCAAGGGACAGCAGATTCCATAGGAAAGAACAGTTCTGCTCTTCTACGTCGGCTGTCTTAACCAAATAAAGAAGTCCGGCATCGTTAGCTGAGGAAATATAAAAATTATGAAAGAAAAACTCCCTCGGGAGGACCACCTAACCAGCGGACCCCCAAGAGAACAGAAATATACTAAGGACTGCGCACCACTTCACCAGCCGTCATCATCGCAAGAAGGAAAGCAGCGGCGGAAGAACTGTAAAGAGAAAAATAAAATTCCAATTATTAATTCAGCTAATGAAACAAACTACACAGGAGAATCACTGAATTCTCCAGCGGGAAAGGGGGTCCCCAAGGAGGGGCGGAGAAACTAAGACTATGCACTCCCTCCGTGGCTGTCTGTGGCCGTTGGCCCATCGCCACATGAAAGAGTGCAGAGTCGAGAGCTGATAAAGCTAAGTTAAAAAGTTATCATTTCAACTTAATTACTGAAGAAAACCATTAGGGAGTGGTTACCTAACCCATGTAACAAGAAACTTGTTTCCTCCCAGAGGATCTGCGGCTGCCCACGTAATGAGGGAGAGTAGCACTGTCAGCGAGGGAGAGCAGCGTTTTCAGTGAGGAAGAGCAAGACTGAAGTCAAGCTCTGGGTAAGCCGCAAACTGTCTTTCTCCAAGAACTTGCAGGAAGAGAGCGATGTTAACATCCGAACGGAGAGGAGTATCCACACGATGACGACTGCCCTGCGGCGAAGGCCGAGTAACTCGGAAGGCTATCAGCCTATGGATTGTCCTGTGTCCAAGGGGGGGGGGGGACGATTGTAAGAGAAGGTTCTCCACCCTTGGGAATTTGCCGCACTGCACTGTCACACAAACAGCAACATTCAATGTAAAGATAAGCTTAAATATATACAAAAACATTACAAGAATGTTTTCATATATATAAAAAGAAAAAATCACAACTTCGTAGATAATTTGTAATTTTCCTAACAATGCAAAGATTTACCTATTTATTAGGGGCATTACCTTCGGAGAAACTGAAAGGACGAACCATTGAATTTTAGCAAGGGTTAACTACCCATTCCACTAGTTAGCGGACGTAGGGTGGGTAGCTTGCTACCTCTCCCACACAGGTGATTAAGCTCACTTAGCTTAGAAGTAGGACTTCAAAGGGGATAGGGCTGGCGGGTAAGTTTGTATAATTACTGTGAACGTATTTTTGTTCATAGTGTACCAATTTTCGTGGTCTTCGTGGGTGGGGGAATCCACGAATTTAAAAATCCAACAAAAATTTTTATACACAGTCAGATTTTGGTATTGAACGTAGACACATTTGATTTTTGTTGGTGACCTACATTTTCTAAACCATTGTGGATTACTAATTATTTTATTTGTTATTGTTATTCTGGTATGCACTATCTAGTCATTTTCAGAGACTACTACAGTTTATTTTTTTTTTTTTTTTTACTATATATTGATTTTTTTCATATATTTTCTGAATAAAAATGAAATCAAAATCATTTTTTATATCATATTTATTTTAATATTTTCATCAATAAATAACAATGCATTACATAACAAAAATGGAAATCCACGAATTTAAGAAGCCACGAACCAACATTTTTTATAAAACAACGAAAATTGGTACCCACAAATATAAGTAGCCTACATTCACAGTAGCTAAATTTTTATATCGTTAGGAAAAATACAGATTATCTACAAATTGGTCATTTGTTCCATAACTGGAATATAAACCAACGCTATTTATTAGGGGTGACTCACCCATTAGGAGGGTGGACGTCCCTGCCAATCTGGCTTTTTGGCTACCTGGGGGCTTCTTATTTTGGATAGGTTTGTACCTAAAATAAGGAGTCCCTGTACCTCTCTAAATCTTCCTACGCACGCTGTGTATTGAGATATTTAGTAATGTGACTGTCCAGGTAAAAGTTATTCCGAGTCTTTGCAGGAAAAACTGTTGTAACCAAGACTTTCCCAATACCACCTCGCCAGGGTATGGGGACGCAACAGTATTAGCTTAATACTAGGTACACAAGGAAGCATGGTTGATTGAAGTTGTTTGAGGTCAGCTTGTGCATTGAACCCTGGATGCTGCTTTCCCCAATAGAGGGGAGGATGAAGAAAAGAATAAGAGCCAGTCAAACCTTTTTATTCATGCAGACTAAAAACCGGGTAACAGTGCCCTCAACCTTCTGCTACTTGTCCAATAAGGAGCTTTAAGTATTATACTAGCTGTTGTGCTACCACCATAGGGCCAATAGAGAACGTGCTGAGCCTCCGGTGGGTCACGTCTTGCAGGTGTCTCTTGAAGGCCAGGAACATAACTACATCATGAGTTCTGGGGCGATGTGAAGGAGGGGGGTCCGGATTCTGGGCATGGTCTATGACCTTGCGAATCCAAGAAGAGATGGTGATCTTGGTGACCCTCCTCTTGTTCATCCCTGTGCTAACGAAAACTGCAGGCACAGGGAGATGTGCTCCTGCTGTTCTCTTGAGATACAGCCTCAAACTCCTCACTGGGCAGAGTAAGAGATGATCAGGGTCATCTATTACAGAGTGGAGACTCGAAATCCAGAAAGAGTCAAATTAGGGATCCACAACTCCCGGGTTCTGAGACTTGGCAACAAACTCAGGGACGAAGCTGAACGTTCCCTCTCTCCATCCCCTTGAATGGACGATGTCGTAAGAGAGACCATGAAGTTCTCCGACTCGCTTGGCCGAAGCAACAGATAGTAGGAACACCATCTTCCAAGCTAGGTAGAGATTTGATGCCTGGCGTAATGGTTCATAAAGAGGTCTCTTCAGAGACCTGAGAACTTGAACCACATTCCACGGGGAGGTCACGTAACTCCGTATGAGTAAAGAAAGTTCCAGCTATGAGGAAATGTCCATTTCGTTCAGTCTAAGGGCGAGGCTGAGCGATAGCCTTTTACCGCTGAGACTGAAAGGCACATTTCTTCACGCAAATACACAAGGAACTCCGCTATTGGTGGAATAGTGGCATGGAGAGGAGAGATACCCCTTCCACGACAACAATCACAGATGACTTTCTACTTTGCATCGTAGACTGCTGCTGATGATTTCCGCAGGTATCCAATCATCCTGTTCGCAACTTGTTGCGAAAATCCTCTCCGAGTGAGGAGATGCTGAATAGTCTCCAGGCATGAAGTTGTAGCCAAGCTATGGCTTTGTGGAATATGTTGGCATGTGGTTGTCTGAGTAGATCGTTTTGTGGAGGGAGTTCTCTCGCAGACACTGTCAGGAGTTGCAGAAGGTCCGGAACCATTCCACATGATGCCATTGCGGAGCTATGAGAGTCATTGAGAGGTTGACCGATGTTCTGACCTTGTTGAGTACCCTCCTCATCAAACAGAACAGGGGAAAGGCGTAGACGTCGATGTTGTCCCACCGTCCCATCCTGCCAGAGAGCCCTGGGGTCTGGGACTGGGGACCAGTACAACAGGAGCCGAAAGTTCAGGGCCATTGCGAAGAGATCCACAGTCGGAGAACCCCTCAAAGTCAGGACTTTGTTGGCTACTAGATAATCCTAAGAGCAGTTGGTATTCACTATCCAAGATGTTCTGCACAGGTTGTCGGTGAGCACATTCCTTTTGCCTGGAATGAAGCGTGCCAGTAGTGGTATCGAGTGAAACTCGGCCCATCTCAGTATCTCTACTGCTAGATAGGATAGGGGCAGCGAAAATGTACCTCCTTGTTTGCTAATTTAAGCCACTACAGTGGTGTTGTCGCTCATCACCACCACTGAGTGGCCCGCCAGAAATTGGTGGAGCTGTTGAAGGGCCAGGAATATGGCCTTCATCTCTAGGAGATTTATGTGGAGGTATTCTTCTGACTATGACCAGAGGCCTGAGATCGTGTGGTGCAGCAGCACGTGGGCCCCCCACCTTTTTTTGAAGCGTCTGAGAACAGCATCAAATCTGGGGGGAGGACGAGAAGATTCACTCCCTTTCATAGATTCTCATCTGAAACTCACCATTCGAGGTCCGTCTGTTCCACTGATCCCATGGTGATTAGGATGTCTGGGGAGTTAAAAAGCCTGATTCCACCTGGACTTAAGTTGTCACTGGAGAAATTGGGAACTAGACGGGCCAGAGATGAAAGGTGCCCGAGGAGACATAGCTACGTCTCGGCTGGAAGTTCTTCTAGTCTGAGAAAAGGTCTTGCGACCTTTTTCAGCCTCATTATCCTGTCGTCTGATGGAAAGGCTTTATGGAGATTGGTGTCTCTTATCATGCCTAGGTATACCAGTCTCTGCGTAGGAAGCAGGGAGGACTTCGAGGTTTACCATGATCCCCAGATCTTGGCAAAACCTCAGAAATTTGTCTCGGTGTTGAAGAAGGATTGACACAGAGTCTGCTAGAATTAGCCAGTTTTCCAGATAACGGAAGAGACAGATGACTATCCTGTGTGCCCAAGATGGCACTAGGGCAAACACTTCGGTGAAGACTTGAGGTACTGTGGAAAGACTGATGCACAGCACCTTAAACTGGTATTTTCAGTTGTCTAGGTTGAATCTTAAGTACTTCCTTGAAGATGAATGGATTGTGATCTGGAAGTACACGTCCTTTAGGTCCAGTGTGGACATGAAATCCTGTGGTCTTACTGCTTGTCTGACCATGTCTAACGTCTCCATGCTGAACACAGTTTGCTTGACAAACTTGTTCAGAGCTGAGAGGTCAATGACTGTTCTCCAGCCTCCAGACGTCTTTTTCACAAGGAGTCGTCGACTGAAGAAGCCTGGAGACCCGTAGAGGACCTCCTGGAGAACGCCCTTCTTAAACAGGGTCTATTGACACTGGATTCCTGATCAGGGGAGGGAAAGATGTTGTCAACAAGATGCGATACCCTGAATGAATCACGGATACTGTCCCGGGTTCGACCCCGAGTTGCTTCCACCTATCCCAGCAACTTTGTAGGCATCCTCCCCACTAGAGGACAAACGGGAGGAGTGTCTAGCGTAGCATTTGTGGCCTCTGCCACTCCCTCTAGGATGTTTTCCTCCGCTGGAGGACTTTCTGCCTTTCTTGTCCTTGATTGGAAAGGGCTTTTTAGACACCGCTGGCTTCACTGATGTCTGGTTCGTTGAGGTCTTGGCTAGACGGGATTGTTGAAGAGCTGATGGTTTATAGGCCTTGTATGTCAAGGCCCTATGGAGTAGGAAGTCTCGTGTTCCATGTCTTTTGGCTCGAAAAGAGAGGATCTCTCTAGAACGGAGTTCCTGAGCCTAATGATCTCGGCATTCAGGACCTGCTGATGGAATCTCTCAGACATCCCATCTCGATGTTTCAGGATGGTGTTTCCCCATAAGTTCGAAACTTGATGGGCGAGAAACTCGATGGTGCGGGTGCCTAAGAGAAGGAAAGTTTCCTTAGCTTTTCTGGTACATTCCTGGGAATAATCCTAGGTCCGTTCCAGGATTCTTAGGGTTCCCAACCAAAGATCAAGTCACGAAGTATCCTGCATGGCATACTTCGTTACCTTTTCCTGATTGAAGATCTCGGCTGCCGAGAAAGAGACCCGACGGCTGGAGAGCCTCTCAACAGTCCCCCCCTTGGTGACTCTTCCAGAGAGTGGGAGTGGAAGAGCTGGATGAAGCTCGTACAAGACCTCAAAATATCTCCTCTCCTGGACGCGAGGAGGTGGGAGGAGCCTGGCAGTAAAACCGGAAAATTGAGAAGAGGAGAGATTGAAGAGCTGTTGGGTGATCTTTTCCCGGACACTCTTTAACCCTTGAGACCAGGGTAAGGCTGCACTGGTCCGAGTGCTTTTGAGTGCCAAAGAAACGATCTAAGACCGTGTCTTTGCCCTCGCTAGGGGGTAACTATGGGTCAGTAAACCCGTTGAGTACCTTGATTAGCATCAGGACATGTCCTTGCCAGAAGGCATGTTTTGACTCTTTCTGCCCTTCTGAAATGGGACTGGCAGCGGTCTCCTTCTTCCACCCCAGAGAGCTCCTCTCCAGGTGGGTCTTGAACATCCCTAGAGTGACTGATAGCTCAAGCAAGCCTGGAGGTCCTCGAGGAGGACTTTGGCAGAGTTTTAGAGTCCTTTGATTCCTTCCGGGAAAGGAGATAAGATTTTAGAATCGAAGGCCAGTTGGAGTTGTCCTTCCTGATTTCTGCCAGAGGTGGAGAGCTTTCTGTGCGAGGAGAACTTTCCTCCAAAGGTGGAAGGAAGAAAATCCGTGAAGCACAGGAGTGCCCAGAGGGATAGTCCGGAAGGAATGGCCTCGAAGGCCTAACAGGAGTCAATTTCACCCTAGATGTTAACATGTCCGAGACTTCTTTTCCTCTTCTGCTGGTGCCGTAGGATGTTGCAAGATCCCAGACTAGCGGGATGAAAAAGCAGGCCCGAAGGCTTGCACAACTGCTCTGACTGTGGCACTGAACCAAGGCTGCTTGCTGATGGTGGCGCTATCAGAGAACTCTCCTGAAGAGAAAGAGTTCGAAGAGTCCTCCTGTGAGGAGTCTCGAACAATGGTTCATGCAGTTGGTCCACCTTCGAAGATGGTATCTTTGGTAACTTGAGCCCTTCTGTGGAACCCCTTCCCTCTTTCCCCGGAGGTCGAGCTGTAATATGTTTGCGGGGAAGGGAATGGAGCGACAGTGAAACCTGTTCCATGGGCCTGCACAAGTGTACCAGAGTGCTGACGCGTTGGCAAGTGCTGGCGAGACTGAGAGCCCTGGTGGGATGGAGAAAGCTGGCAAGCCAGGGAGTGCTAATGCACAGGAGAGCGCTGGCGAGCTGGGGAACGCTAACACGCAGGAGAGCGCTGGTGAAAAGGCAAGCGCAGGCGAGTGCTGGCGGGCTGTAGAGCGCTGGCGAGCTGGAGAGCGCTGGTACGCAGGAGAGTGCTGGTGCATAGGATAGTGCTTGTGTGCAGGAGAGCGCTTGTGAGCTGGAGAGCGCTGACGCGCAGAAGCCCGTTGACAAACTGGAGAGCGCTGATGCGCAGGAGAGCACTGACGTGTAGAAAGTGCAGATGCGCGAGAGCACCGATGTGTAGGAGAGCACAGATGCGCAGGAGAGCACTGGATCGCAGAAGAGCGTTGTTTAGCTGGGGAGCGCAGGTGAGCTGTTGAGTGTTTGTGTGCTGGCGAGCTGGCAAATGCTGGTATATGGAAAGCAGCGAACGCGCTGGAAAGCGCTGGCCACCAGAAGATTACTGGGGCATTAGAGGGCGCTGAAGCTCGGGAGAGCACTGATGCACTGGAGAACGCCGACTCGCTGGAGAGCGCTGATGTGCTGGTTGGCGCTGATGGAGCTGTTGGTGAGTGCTGGTGCACTGATGAGCCCTGATGCACTGATGCACTGATGCGCGCTGATGCGTTGGAAAAGGTGTAGAATGCTGGGTAGGGTGGCGCGTTCGCGAGGGCAAGTGACGTTTGGACACATCGCGAGCAGGCAAGCATGGAACAGGAGTCAGGAACAGAGAAGGCAGGTCAGAAGGTTGGCGAGAAGCAGAAGATCGACGACGCATTGGATGGTCAGGAACATGGATGTGCCCTTTAGAAGGGTAACATCCTCCAAAATGGAACGCACTCGATCCACAGAAGAGTCAAAGTCCGAAGTCCAAGGACTAGCGACAGCATCGTCAGAAGAAAGTCCAGGAGAGGGCGAAGGTAGAGGGCCAGAAGATGATGGAAGAGAAGGCTCCTCCCCAGGGTAAGGTCGCGAAGACGAGGGGCACCTCTAAGGCGAAGCAGAGGGCAAGCTCTGCGAGATCGTCGACACCCTCTAGGGGCCGGTGGATCAGCAAGCTGACCTTTGGAAGCAGCAGTCCGCCGCAGAGGAGTCTCTATGAGGGAACTCCTCCTCCGAGGAGAAACCCTCGCAGGAGACAGACGAAAGACTTTGCTTCCCCCTCGAAGGATGATCAGGAACGGGTGAAGCGCACTCGGCAGTAGCAACAGAAGACACAACAGACACCACTACGTCGACCCACGACAAAAGATCCACCTCCAAAGTTGACAAAGGCTGCACACTAGCACCATAGATGATGAGCTGCAGCAAGGAGACCTTGGAAGGCGGACCCAGAAGCACCAAAGTACGGCCACACCTATATAAAGGGAGATAGACACAAGGCCTGAGGTGGGGCTGCTTTGCTACGGGAAGCAACACCATTTCTCGAGGACCGGGCTCGATTATCAATTAAAGGCACTATGCTACTACTCGATGGTCTCGAGGAAGAGAACGAACGAGCAGGAGCTTCGGAGGAAAGTCAGGAAGCTGAAAAAGAAGTCTTGGTTTTTTCCGCATCGATGCAACCTTCGAAGGAGAAATATCCCACTTTGACTTCTTCTGCCGCTGGCGCCCAAACCTTTCCCACTGGGAGGCAGACCACTCCCGACACTCACTATACTTATTTTCACTATCACACCGTTGACCTCTGAAGGCGTGACAAAGGGTGTGACGATCGGTGTCCACAGCCAACATGAAGGTACCACAGGGCCGGCCTTCAAGTCCAGGGCAGGTACGCATGGTCGGCAGAACTCGGCACAAACACACTACTAAAGAGAGAGCACAAACAAAAAGCATTAATGGCAATCCAAAATATAATTTGGTGGGGATGAAGAACGGCAACGGCCGTTCAACATCCAAGCCAAAAGCACAGTTAGCTAAATCCCAGGTGTGTGAGTGGGAGCAGTAACAAGCTACCTCCCCCCTTACCCCCGCTAACTAGCGGAATGGGAAGTCAACCCTCGCTAAATTCTAATGGTTCGTCCTTTCAGCTTCGCCGAAAGTAATACCCTTAATAAATAGCGTAGGTTTGTATTCCAGTTACGGAACAAACATAAGTTAACAAAAAAACAAGTCAAGTGGCCAGTAAGTTGTAGTGGACAGAGACGCATTGTCTCTCTCCCCGATCCAAAACCAAAGGGGGTGCTCAGCCCAGGTGTGTGTGAGTGAGTGGAGTAGTCAGCAACTACCTACCCCTCCCGTTAACTAGCGGTTAGGGTGGTTATCCCTTGCTAATAGTCTTATGGCTTGTCCTATAAATAGCGAGGGTTTATATAGAGGGATGGACCAATTGATAATTAACTAGCGGTTAGGGTGGTTATCCCTTGCTAATAGTCTTATGGCTTGTCCTATAAATAGCGAGGGTTTATATAGAGGGATGGACCAATTGATAATTGGAATGTTGGAACCATGAATCAGATTGTAAAATTACAGCAAGTGGAGGATGAATTTATGAGATACATTTTGGATATCTTGGCCCTAGGTGAAACATTTTGTAAGGGGATTGGCAAGGACACCTTAGAACACGGCAATATAGAATAATATATATATATATATATATATATATATATATATATATATATATATATATATATATATATATATATATATATATATTCTGGAAGAACACAAAGTTGTAAGTGAAGGAGTAGAAATAATGATGACACTAAGAGCAGAAAAGGCATTAACTCACAGTGCAATGTGAGTATTATAGTTTGCTATACACCAAAGGAAAGATGAATACTAAGAAGAAGTGTAATAGATGAGATCCCTGAGAGAGATATGGAAATTTTGATTGGTGACTTCAATGCTAAAGTTGGAAGGAATAATCAAGGTATAGAGAAAGTGAATGGTGTTGGGGATCTTGGCAAAGTTGCATATGAAAATTGAGCACTTTTTATAAGTTTTTGCTCAACAAACAATCTTGTCATTGGAGGTATTCTTTTCAAACATAAAGACATTCACAAATGTAGATGAACTTCGCCATATGGCAATTACAAATATCAAATTGATCACATAGTCACAAATAAAGAAAAAGATGGAGTACTCTAAGAAATGGAAGATAATATAGAGGTGCAGATATTGGTAGTGATCACCAGCTCTTCAATACCATACTGAAATTAAAACTGAAAGCACCCAGCAGCAATGTAGATAGAATATCTAGGTCAGATACACCAAGGGTGCTAGAAGATAAGCACAGAGAAACATTTGCAATTGAATTTAGGAATCAATTTGCAGTCTTAGAGACTTTAAGAGATGAAGACCAGACAATTAATGAAGAATGGTGTGATTTTTAAGAACATATATCAGTCAGTTGGTAGTGATGCTTTGTGACAAGCAGTTACAAGGAGAAAACTGTGGATATCAAAAGACACTTGAGATACTATGAAAAGGAGACAAAGACATAAATTGATTGTTGAAGGATTTCGAGGAGGTAATGAAAATTACAAGTCAGAGCATGCTGTGTAATCCAGTATTGATAGTGAGGTCAAAAGAAAAGTCAGGAATGACTAGAGAGAATATTTAGACAGGAGAGCAATTGAGGCTGACAAAGCTAAGAATTCAGGGAGTAGGTATGGTATGAGAATTGCTCATAAAATTATTAATGAAATCTCTATGGGGGCAAAGAAGAAAATGCATATCCCCATTAAAACGGGAGATGGATCTGTTATAACAACAGAAGATGAACAGTGAAGTCATGACTAGGACATATGAATTTGATTAATATACCTGAAGCCAAGGAAGACCGTGACGTTCCAATGAATTAATTCACTGGGTTAGAACTCAAAACTATCATTAAAAACCCAGGAGATGGAAAGCCCCTGGATACGATGGAATAACTGCTGAAATGATATTGGCCGAAAATGAAGTGAACCCCCCCCCCTCCCCCCAAAATACTTATAAGATTATTTTATAAAATGTGGCGTGAATAGGAAATAAGATCATTGGCAAAAATGGCAAAAAAGGAAGCCTGCTAATTGCAATAATTACAGAGGCATCACACTTGAGTCAGTTGTCATGAAAATATATAGAATGCTTTTTCTAAAGTTCAGAGATAAAATTTGATGAAAAACAGAGATGAATAAGCAGGATTTAGAAAAGGTAGAATTTTTACTACAGCAATGTGTAGAATATAAAAATCCACTTTTGATGGCATTTGTGGACTATGAAAAAGC
>NC_090726.1:158630074-158653252 GCF_036898095.1 Palaemon carinicauda
ACCAAATTTCAACGAAAACTTAGTGGACATGTGGGGTATGACCCAAGGACAAATCTTTAAATTTTCAAGAAAATACATTATATCATAAGTACGCAGTGGAGTTAAGAGCAAAATAAGACTGCTTGGCGTGGCGAAGGCATGCTCTCTACTGAGTGCCCCTCTACCGTTATTAATAGATTAAAAAGCTTATTAAGTACGTCATAAAAAATATTCCCACAAATATCTCCATCTCGATGACCTATTTCCAGAACTCAACCATTATTCAAATAATGGAAAACCAAAATTATGTTTTGACAAACACTCATAACTGTAAAGCATAACATTATTGGCAACATTCCCTCTAGAGATGAACAACCCAGAGGCGAATTCAAATATAATTAGGTGATGATAATACCAAGATTTTCATTTGGTGACAGATCATTCATTACCTTAAGATTCTTTCCTAATAGCAAATTATCATACCTAATGCTCTATGCAGGCCAAAACAAAACACGAAAAAGAGGAGAGAAGGAGTTAGGGTTACCCACAAAGGAAGTGACTGGCCTGCCTTTTACAAGGAAAAAAGTAAGAGGTAAAAAATGCCAAAGCTTAGTTTTTATAGTTTATATAGGTGATATTTATTCTAATGGTGTTACTGTTCTTAAAATATTCCATTTTTCCTTTATTCCTTTCCTCACTGGGCTATTTTCCCTGTTGGAGCCCCTGGGCTCATAGCATCCTGCTTTTCCAACTAGGGTTGTAACTTAGTAAGTAATAACAACAACAACAACAACAACAATAATAATAATAATAATAATATTAATATTAATAATAATAATAATAACAATAATAATAATAATTAGAAAAAAATCCGTCTTTTGCTACCAATGCTAACATTTCACACGTCTGTCTTCCTTTGTTAATCCTAATGCTGTTTGACGGACAATTACAAACAAGTATTCTCTCTTACTAGATGTTTTATTTTCAATTTGATCGCGAAGACAGAAGCAACAATCGTCAGTAAGCAGTTTTTGACGACTCCCATAAAAAAAGATAAAACATTCATGGTGTTCACAGAGGAGAGCAGTGACCTCTTAAGTAACCTTACTATGATCTCTCTCTCTCTCTCTCTCTCTCTCTCTCTCTCTCTCTCTCTCTCTCTCTCTCTCTCTCTCTCTCTCTCTCCCCTAGTACAGTTTGGCAATGTTATTAAGGAAACTGAGATGGCCTAAGGGCATCAGGGAAGGATGCCAATAGCCCGCGTAGGACCCTCCACAGTAGACCTCTATACATTGATAGGCTGGAGGTCAGGAATCCCTCCCACGAACTCCTATCCTCAATGAACCGAATTCAAATATTTGGGCGTTGTCTCCTTTAACCGTTAGAGATTCTGATGACGTCGAATTATGTAAAATTTCCTTACACCGAGATTCAGCTGATGACATCCAAAGCTATTTTTCAAAAAATAATAATAAACATTCGAATTTAGATAGCAGTGAAACGATATTTTGGTAGTATTGGCGTATTGTATACCGACATGTCTTCCATAAAAAAGTCTTCTATTAAAAACGAGCATTTCGAGCATAATTATTATCAACTAGTTTTAAATAGCAAGTCACTACAATTTTACTCTACTTTTCTTGTTTTCTTTTTATATACATGTAAATATTTAATGAGAGGTATACATAGTATTGGTATATGTATCACTATAAGGATAATTCTTGTACTTTTTCCGAATCAAACTTTAAATCTAATAAAAAAATAAGCTATAATAGAAGTATTATTAATTTTACAGAGTAGATATGCTAAGAAGTTCCCAGACAAGTGTTTATTCCAATGAACCAACGGGAGTTACCAAATTAGTACCCATAAAAAATTATACAGTAAGGAGGAGGAAACCGTGAGAAGAGTAATTATTAATCAAACTAATTTCCTTAGATACAATCTTACTGAGAGAGAAATAAAAGAAAAACCATCCCAAATGCGACAGTAATATGCCAAAGAGGGATACACAAATCTAACAATAAAGTTTCAATAATAAGGATGATTGAGTTACCTAAAGAAAACACTTTTTACCCACTTGACCACTGTCACCTCGTCAAGACAACTTAACTGAAACCTGATCACTCAAATTACACAAACTATGGATGTACAATTAAATTTACATTAAAATAAACGAAGAGGAAAAAATATAAGAAACCCCGGTATACAAAGTAAATTGCAAAAAGGAAAGTGAACTTGATTATAGGACACAAATTCAGGAAAAAAATTAATACTAGAATAGACAATGATATGGACATTTCGTACCGAGTGCTATCAATAGAAGAAGACGGAGAAATATGTAAGTATGAATAATTAACAATAGTAAGAACAAGGAAATGGATACATTGAAGGTCACTGATAGGGCGTAAGAAATGTATGGATAAATAACCCAATCAGTAAAAAGTTGGAAGTTAGAACCCAACAACAAGGTTACTTAGATTATTACTATTATCATTATGATTACTTAAATCATAGGATCAATAATATGAAACAAACCTTACAGGACACTAAACTGTACACACGAACTTCCATGGAATAAAACGACCAATTTAGAAAAAATTAAATTGTATAAAATATAGATGAATGAAATAAAAAGTTAAGAAAATCAGAGAAATACATACGTAAAACACAGAAAAACTAAGGCAATTGCTCATAGTTCTTTTAAAGGATATTAAACTTTTTTAACTTGAATTGCACGAATCCTTCCCAACGTTTATTCTGAGTCCTATAATATATATGACTCTTCTTCGAAGAGGAAAGTCAAAAGATTACTGATTTTAGCTATAACTTATTCCTTCCATTTTATTTATAAACTGGACTAGAATACGACATTGAATTGCCTGTTCTGACAGCCTTCTTATTAAAAAAAAAAAAAAGGTGTGGCGGCTAGTTGATAAAGTTTAATTACATAGTAGTATTTATGGATGTTATTCAACCTTTTCCCAAAAATTTTGCTTTAAACTGGTGTGTTTATCACATATATGTAACGGCACTGAGATAAAAATACAAAAAACGATTATCCATATACCAGAATTCACATAAGATATAAAAATGGCTGACAGAGTAATACAATGTAATCAAAGTTTTTTTCTCTGTAATAACCATCTTTTTCCTTAGCATTATTCAGCGAGTAGCATTTTAGCAATAATCTAGTACCTGGCAAGTTGAGGGATATCAGTTTTATATGGTGCTTAATAGAAAGAACAAGGATACCTATAATATACCCGACTGAAATGAATGGTCTCATAAATAAAACCGAAATTCCTATCCAAAAAATAAAGGGCTAGTTTTATTTTCACAAATTGGTAGTTTTTGTGGTGGCCTTTTATTCCTGCACACCTGTATGTTGGTATCTAAAGGATGTGAAAAATCGGTATCCCACTCTATAAATCATTTGCAATAAAGATATTTATCTTCCAATTTGGTTAATGTTAACTTTTAATGTAGCTTACATATAATACATACCTGAAATTCATTCAAATTATACTAAAGGGCCTCGAGCTTTATTTTTTAACTTCTCTCAATCTTGACGCTATTCATTCATACGCATTACATTACCAAAAAGAATTTCCATAACAGTGAGGCGATTCTTATTGAACTGTTAATTTTCCATGGTAAAGCAACATTTCGTTAAACATTTCAGTTCTTACTGGAATCACGTTACTTTCAACTTGTAGAGATACAATCCAAGGTTAGTTTTTTAAATCTATTGGATGTGGCCTAAAATCCGAGAATATTCCAATAACATTTAATTTTAGTAAAAGTACACCAAGAAAGTTAGTCTACATAATTTTTACCCGATTAACAATAATTGACCTGGTTGAGGCGACATTATTATTCTTGTATCTTTAAAAGAATTACAAGCCGTTCTAAATGTAGAAAATTTAGTAGACTTGGCTACTTCTAATACTACAAATAAATTTTTCATGAGTCACCTACATCTTTCTTGACAAAGGTAAACATGATTAAACTGGCAAAACAATATCATATGGTACCGATTCCATGAAAACGTAAGATTTTAAGTAAATAAGATATATATATATATATATATATATATATATATATATATATATATATATATATATATATAAACAAACATATAAATATATATATATAAATATATATATACACATATTTACATATATATACATACATACATATACATACATATACATACATACATACATACATATATATATATATATATATATATATATATATATATATATATATATATATATTGTATAGATCACTTGAAAATTACCTACATTTAACCGCTAAATTTTATTTAGATCCTACACAAAAAAAAAAAATATGCAGAATTACATTCAATGTTCAACAGCTAAAATTTCAAGATTGAAAGGAAGGACTGTTCCTAATATAAATATAACAAACATTTTCTGATTAAGGCAAATTTTCTCTAAATTCAATAAGTCAGCTGAATTGAAAACGAAAATTTCTTTAAGCTAAGAAAAAACTCTAGTAAGGGAAGAAAAGATATAATTTCCTTACCAATATGAACAACTTCTAATGGATTTCATACCTGCATCTTTCTTCCATTAGTTAAAGTACACCAAAATGTAGTTCCCGATCTTTCTCATCACCCCACTACTTGAGATCTCATATTAATCCGTAGTAAAAACAGCTTAACCGAGGTGCAAAAATATTTTACTGGAAGCATCTGTTTAACAATAATGATCTTTCAATGGTCAGTATAAAGTTAGTTTTTAGGATGGAATACTTACTTAGATGAGTTTGTTAAAAAAAGGTCAAAATGATGATTTAAAATCTGCCTAACAAAATCCACTATATTTTTCCATAAATAGATATTGAAACAGATATACATATACCCAACGTTATCTACGCCTTCCACTCTTGCTACCTCCTATAATATCAGAATTGTACAATTTTCACTAACCTATCGTCGTCCATTCTTTCCACTTGACTGGACCACCTAAAGATACTCTGATCCATCCTCTCATCTACTCAAACCTTTTTATGTTACCTTTTCCATTTCCAAATGGAATTCGACAGTGTTTGTATAGTATAATCGGAATCAATACTTATCTTGTGACATGGTGCAAAAAAACTCCACACCTTAGAATCTAAATTACTGACAGAGTCTCTGTAACAAAAAGTTTTCTTTAAGGCGTGATGGTATAACAGTCGCCTGTCACCTCAGTTTCAACTCGGCTAAGATGTGAATCCTTGGTGTCACGACTCTTCACCACCCGTCATTTTATCACGAGACAATTCATGACCTAACAATTAACCACTTACTACTTAAATATTCGTCATTTCATCAGTAAAAAATTCATCATTTGACAATTAATCAGCTCGATAGTTAACCATTACTATTTCACCATACTAAACTTAGTCACCTATTATAGCCATTGTGCAATTATATCCGAGTAAAGCAATTATTACTACATTAGTAAATTCCGAGATCTCACTTCTGTAACCATTTTAAAACATTGAAATGAAAGCCATTGTACAAGATGGAAAAGTGTGATTTTGGAAAAAATTCTAAAAGCAAGGACGCTAACTTTCAAAAAATTTGAATACTAAAAGCATAAAGAAAACTAGAGGGGCACTCAGTAGAGCACAGACCTCTGCAAGGATAGCTTATTTCTCGACCTTTTGAACTCATTTTGGACATTTTGCTCGTCAAAATTCAATTATTTCCAGCTCATTACACATGTTTAAAAACCCTGCAAGTTTCATTACTTTACAATTAAAATTGTGGCCGTATGGTTGATAACTGGAATTTGAGCTTTTACTTGATCTTGATCTTGGACTATACCTTGACCTTCAACCTCAACATATATTAATTGGTGTGGATTTTCACACATTCAAATATGAACCAAATTTGAAGTGTATGACAACGATGTCCAAACTTATGGTGGATTGCTCGATTTAGGCATTTTGTTTGACTGTGACCTTGACCTTCCAAAATTTAATCATTTCCAGCTTTTTACATAACAGTTAATCCAAGTTTCATTAGGCTACCCTACAATTAAAATTGTGGCTGGGAGGGTGTTCAAAAACAAACACAGACAGGGGTAAAAAATTGTGTCCGTTTGGTTGATGCCCAGAATTTGACCTTTTGCTTGACCTTGACATGTATTGATTAGCATGGATTTTCATACACTCAAATATGAACCAAGTTTGAAGTCTCTGTGACAACAATGTCCAAACTTGTGGCTGATTATGTGAACTGGACATTTAGCTTGATCGAGACCTTGATATTTTACAGTCTTACAAAAATTTAATAATTTCCAGCTTTTTACACAATAGTTAATCCCTGCAAGTTTCATTACTCTACGATCAAAATTGTGCCCCGGAAAGTGTTCACAAACAAACACATAAACAGGGGGTAACACAATGTCCTTCCAGCTTCTTTGGTGGAGGTAATTAGGACGATTCAATCCGTTGGCAATGAAGAGAGTACCAAGGAAAAAATGTAAGACCTTTACTACTGCACTGGGATATTGTATGATCTCGCTTCCATACCCAGCACATTCCCATTTTCTGGATGGGAATGGCACTGAAGCAAGGGCAGCAGATGCAGGGATGAATAAAACTGATAACCAGAATAGGAGCAACACCCCTGGCAGTCATAGGAAGTCAAAGTCGAAATTTATCAAGTGAAACATTATGAGACTGCCAAATAAACCAAGTCTTCAACGTACATTGTAAAATCTTATGAGGAATTCTTGATGCCCTTAGTCGTTCACCAAAACTCTATAGATTTTGAAGTCCATGAGAAATAACTCTGGCATTGAAGAACCAGGAAGATTCCTATTGGTCGGTGACCAAGAAATGGTGAAATGTTTATCCCATGATGATTTTGGCTTGCAGATGGGACTCATTTAAATTAGTACCATCTACATTTTCCAATTATATATGATTCATTTTCATTTTGGGGAGGGTCGTAATCTAGTTGCAATGTATGCAATTCTATGTAATAAATATAAGAACACCTATATGAGAATAATTGCTAATGTTCGAGAAATAGTTGCAGCAGACCCTAAACATACTTTGTCATCTTTAAATTTCTTATCATATAATTAATTTTCCCTATAATCTCTGATCCCAAAGAACAGCAAATTTGATATTGAGAGCAATGTGTGGCTTAATTGAAATAATGAAAATCAAGAATCTCCCGGCCTAGGGAATGTCTTTGCAAACCAACTTCCAGAAATTCTGCTTTAAATTTTTCTTTGCAAGCAAGGACTGTAGCTCACACAACTCAAGCTGAAGTTCTGGTAACTGTCCCTCTACATTAACTTCTATTGGGCTGCTAAAGTGCAGAAGGCTGGACTCCAGCTTCGCGAAGTTTCTAAATTTGTTTTCAATTTCAAGAGATATTGTGTTTTTTATTTTTTTATTTTCTTTTTGACAGGATGAAAATCCGACTTTATATCATGTCATAAGCTCACGGCAGGATGAAAAGTGTGCAAAATAACTATCTTAAGCAAGCATTGAATAGTAACAGCTTCTAGCGGAAAGTTTTAATGTACACCGCAACAAAACCGGTGTCGCCTCGACCAAGGCCTTGGCTCGACAGACCAGAGTTAGATACATCATGCCCTTCTTGCCCTGAAAGGTGGTTTGGCGTTTAATAAACCAAGCCATCGTTACAATGGTTCGAATGTGAGGAGGAGAGAAATTACCGATATCAGTCAAAGAAGTGCGAGGATTAATGATATATATATGTATGTATGTATGTATGTATGAAAGAGATAGAGAAGTCTTATCTCTTATTCTTTAAATAACTTTCCAGAATAGTTATCGAAAAATATAATCACACCGATATATTTGATATTCTTATTACATTTTTATATGGAACATCCTTGACTATTCCAATTAATATGTCAGAATTATAAATCCTTTGTTTGCATTATCCTAACAGCTGCTCTCTCTCTCTCTCTCTCTCTCTCTCTCTCTCTCTCTCTCTCTCTCTCTCTCTCTCTCTGGTTCGAGAATAAGTTTGACAAGATCATAAGAACTGTCCAAATGCATAAACTAAATCGCTCTACCAAAGAGCAAATGGAGTATCTGCGGATGGAGTAAAAAGTCTTTGAGACATCCAAAATCCTTGTAACACACACACACTCTCTCTCTCTCTCTCTCTCTCTCTCTCTCTCTGTATGTATATATATACACACTCTCTCTCTATGTATATATACACACACACACACACATATATATATATATATATATATATATATATATATATATATATATATATATTATACACATATATATACACATATATAATATATATACGCATATATATATATATATATATATATATATATACATACATATACATATATTACCTGTATCCAGTATTTTATATTATTTGGATGTTCCGAAGGATCACACAAAACTGCTAACTACTTCGCAAGCTGATGTTGGATTTGTATTTCTTTTGGGTGAAGATCCCATGTTCCAGAGATGTTCAGTGACCACATAAAAACAATGTTAGAACGATATATGCCCGTTTTCATTGCGAGTTGGAATCATTAATATTAAATATCAATAAGGGTATTACCATCATCATCATCATCATCATCAATTCTTAAATGTTATTAAGCAAACCTCGTCAGGCCATTCATTAAGATCACTCAATTGCCACCTCTCCACCATCATCTTTAACCCCACCTGGTTATATCCGTCTTCCCCCATCCCTACATGCTCGAGGCTTAAGGTCTCACAGTTATGATGAGATCCTTCTGGTAGAAGTTTTTTCTTTTTTTTCTTTTTTTGTTTTAGAAAATGAAGAACAAAATACTAAGATGACAATATTTCATACAGTTTGCTTCCCAGGTGTTTCCAATTATGTCAAAACTATAAATAACGAAGTAAATATGCAAAAGACTGATTGAACAGATATCGAGAGTAATGGATTTCTTGAAGAGCTTACCGGGGGAGGTGTTGGATATCAGGTTAAGACAGATAATGTCGTAAAAATACAATGAGACAATGCTAAGGAAATATTTCCTTTTGTCTTGGGGAGCATTGAACAATCGTCACCAAGGAAGGGGGTTCGCTTGGAAGTGAGCGATTTGCCCAGATAATTTAATTGATTAATTGATTGATTGGGAGTTTTCTGTCATCCTAACGCCGAATCAGATAATTTGAGTAAACAATGTGTTAATAGTATAATCTTTAATACCCTACATCCTATATACCACAACATCACTATGATTATGCACCAATGAACACTTCATTGCATATTATTTCACATTTTATTTTCACCAAACACTTCTGTAACAATATAAATTATGTTAACAGATGATGAATTTAAAATCTCGAACCTTAGACTAATATAACTGATATAGCAAATACTATTTTCTCTAAGAGGGCCGGAGCCAAGTATCCCGTGACAAAAGCTGACCCCCACCACACCGAGCTACGTGGCCCAAGATCGAAATCAAAGGAAAACACTGAAGTCGACAACTAAACCTATAAACCTCATTACCTTCGAAATTTTGAACAAAGGCCACTTATTAATGATTGGTGACCCAAAAGGTGCTATTTGAAACGATACATTATGAGCACCTACATATAATACGTACAGTGTGTATGTATGTGTGTGAGAGAGAGAGAGAGAGAGAGAGAGAGAGAGAGAGAGAGAGAGAGAGAGAGAGAGAGAGAGAGAGAGAGAGAGAGAGAGAGGAACTGCTTAGGAAAATGTAAACGAACGATATTTCCGTGTTATGAATATTATTGTGAATAGTCAGTTCCAATATTATTCAAGAAGATTTTATATAAGAATAGGAACCGAAAATTCAAATAAAGTTATGATAAAATCTCTTGATGAATTAGTTCCTAAATAATATTAATTGCATTTCTTAAAAGAATACAAAAGTTCTCTCTCTTCATCGCATTTCTTTGAGTGATATCGGTAATTTCCCTCCTCCTCACATTCGAACTAACGATGTCTCGGTTGTTTAACGTCGGCCACCTTTTCAGGGCAAGAAGGGCATAATCTCTCCAAGTCAGGTCTGGCCAGGCGACACCAGTTTTGTTGCTGGGTGTACCTAACCAGTTGATAATGTTTTTGTTTGCTTTGTAGCCTATGATAAATGTTAGAAAGCAAACTAAGTCTTTTATCTTGTAGCAGAGTTTCTTACAATTCTCTATTGCCAGGTGTTCACTTTGATGAGAAAGAATATCTTTCTTAAGAATAAAAATTTCTGGAGCATTTTTTTCAGCACTCTAATAGCACCTCTGATTAAATTCCCTATACTGACCACACACTGCATGACATCACTTATCTGTAATACCTTATAACATAATGCTTCTTGGTGGATAATGCAATGCAGTGGGATACAATCAATTTAACTTTCCTTAGATAAAGCAACCTGTTCCACATTACTGCCATGCAAAGCTCTTGCACCATCTGTTGCAATGTAAGAGCAATTTTCAAACCCTCCATATTCGTTAACAACTAACGCAAGTGCAGCATAAATATCTGAGCCTTTAGTACCACCACTCAAGGACTTCAGTTTAACCATCTCTTCATGTACCACCAAATTCTCTTCTATAGTACAGGTGAATACAAGTAACTGACTGGTGTCATTTATGAAAAGTATTTGCAGTTCTTCATTATACCTATCAGTTTTAAAGAAACATGCTCATTAGATCAGTTATTCTACTTGCAACCGTTTGGAGGGATAATGACTTCAAAATTTCTGTTAATTATCAACTTGAATTGCTAGTGACGCTATTTTAATACAAGTACCAATGATGTCATATCTATCTATCTATCTATCTATCTATATATATATGTATATATATACTGTAATATATATATATATATATATATATATATATATACATTTATAAAGTGAGAGAGAGAGAGAGAGAGAGAGAGAGAGAGAGAGAGAGAGAGAGAGAGAGAGAGAGATATTAAATAAAGTTGTAACACTACCATAAATTTCCCTATTTCATATACAGACACAAAAACTGTGTACAAAGTAAATTTGCACTACAAGTGATCGTGAGCCACAAGCAATCTAACAAAGGGCCACTTTTAGCCACCAGGCAAGTAGTTGGACCACCCTGAGTCATACAGGATAGTACAGTCTGGGAAAATTTGAAGGCAAAGTATGGCCAGAATATGAAAAATCTTAATCTACATGCATAAAGACTTAACTGAACAACAGTGCCATAGGTTAATATCTAAATCGGAAATATGAAATTTAATACACCTCAAGTTTTTGTTCAACAAATTAAGATGAGATTCAGGAGCTGACAACGAGACGGAAGAATTATACTCGAAACAAAAGCATTAAATATTTCTTCAAAATAGACTGATCTCCGAAAATCTTTAAATACTTTCTCAATAAGCCATATTTTAGTGCAATTGAAGATGGAACAGACAATATTTCTCAAAAGTAAATTTTCAACCAAGAACCAAAATTAAAATTTGAAAATAGTTGCATAGAGTTAAAGAAATCCTCACCACGAGCCTCAAACAAATATCTATTTCTTTCTGTGGTATAAGTGGGGCATTCAGTCAACAAATTCCTCACCATTAAGGGTATCAAACAGACATAGCAATATGATTGGTGTTGGCCAGCGAGCAGAAACTCATGTGTCATCCGAGTGTGACCAATGCAGAGATGACCAAGAGTAGTGTCCCACCTTCGGGGCATCAAGTTATACCTCCATGAGGATATAAAATTCACTTTTTCTCTCATCTTATTTTCAGTTAAACTATCGCAATGCTGTTTCCAATTATTAGAAATAATATTCTTAATTGTAAGTAAAGAATCATTACAAAGAATGGGATACCTTCTTGGAAGCAACTCGGCTGCACCACACACTGCCAGTGAATCAGCCTCTTCATTTCCAGACACACCTACATGTGCCAGAACCCAGAAAAATTGAACTGTTATACCCTTCAGTCCACAAATAAAAAGCCATTCTAAAATCTTTAAAACTCTTGCACCATCAAAAACTTCTAAAGCTTGTCAGACACTTGTTGCATCACTAAAAATGGTGAAATTACCCTCCTCCAACGATATTTTATCAAAAATGGTTATTATGCCATATAGTTTGGTAGTAAATATGGAAGATATTAGAGGAAGTGCACCTCCACATGTTCCATAAAAAGAGACCTGGCTTCTAATTCAGTCATGCTCTTTTCTAATACCAATAACATAACTACAGAAAGAAATCTCTGGTAATTTCCATGGAGGGGTTGGTGATATCCTAAATGGCAGAACTATTTCTTGCTATATCCAGACGGTTTATCAATAGTTTTACCCGAAAACCATAAGGTTGAGGAGATTATGGGAGTAACTCAATATATCTACAATGCCTTACAAAGCTTGCAGTCTGACAGGCTAAAGAATTAGGAAGTCTTTGCAACCTAAACCAACACTGAACAACAGAAGACTTTCGATAAAGGTCTAAAGGTAATTTTCCAGCGTCAACAAGGATAATTGAGATAGGCGAAGTTCTAAACACTCCTGAAGAAAATCTAATACCATCATGATATATAGAATCTATCATCTTTAATCAGCTTGGGGTGGCTGAGGAGTATATTTCACACCCATAACTAATTTTTCTTAAGACTAAGGCTTTATATAATTTTAAAATAGTTTTGCAGTCTGCTCCCATGATATATGGGATGAAACTTTTAAAAGCTTCAAAGCATCGAGACATTTAACTTTTAATGCCTTTAAGTGAGGAACCCAAGTAAGCCTAAATCAAATATCAATCCTAAAAATTTAGCTTCACTTACACATGGGATCCGTTGACCTTTGATGTATTTATCCAGATCTGGATGTATTATCCAGATCTGGATGTATTATCCAGATCTGGATGTATTTCCTGAATACACCATTCCCATTCTAGCCCCAGCAAATGATATGGGGAGGCCATCTACAAAAAGTGTTGTTCAACCTACTTACAATAACACTAAGTTTTGTTAGGGTTCAACTCCATGCCCCATAATTTGCAATATGTAGTAATTTTAGCGAGATATCTATTAAGGGATTCAGCAAACCCAAATCTACATTACGGAGATGGAACTGAGAGTAAAAAGCTTTCTTTCTACGCTAATCCACATATGTGTATATATTATGAAAAGTAATGGGCCAAGAACACTACACTGAGGAACACCAGATATCACATTCTTATACTGTACTCACTGCGGTGCCCATCAACAACTTTTTGCAGCCTATTACCTAAAAATTGAATAATGTTGCTAAGAAAAGACCCACCTACCCCTAGGGGTTTGAGTTTGAAAGCAAGAGCCTCATGATTAACACAGCCAAAAGCAGCACTACAATCAAACTCAATGATATGAACATTTCTGTACAGCATTTGAGATTGTAAGAAGGCCATCACATGCTCCAAGGCCTTTATGAAAGCCACACTGCAAATCAGGGAACAGATGATTACCTTCTGTTTAACTATTTGAAAGTTTTTCCAAAAGATGTTCAAAAACTTAGGAGCTATGAAATTAGCAGTCTTTATAAAACAAAAAACAAAGGAAAAATATCACTTGGGTCTACATCGCCATAAACATCAAAGGTAGCCTACAACTTATGTTCCTGGGTTGTACCAGAAAGGGTTACTTTTATGGTTAAATTGTATTCCTTTTAAGATGAAGCATAAACTCTGAACAACAGCTCTTAACTGAGTATAGTTATTTCAAGTTTAATCTGATCTATTACCTTTCCAAATACGATAGGCCTCCTGCCTCTCCAAATAAGCACATCTACAATCATTACTGAACCAGGATTTGTTTGTCCTCGCGAGAAGGGAAACGCCTATCGATTATGTTGACCAGATTCTTATTCATAACCCTGTGTTAATACTTTTATACGAGGTTAGGATTGAATGAATTCTGATGCTTCGCTTTCAGAATTTATGGGGCTCTATAGTAGATCAGGTTATTGAATATGACAAATTCGGAGATAATTTGTATTTTACCTAACCATACAAACCTTAGCTATTTACATTGGGTTTACTTCCGGCGTAGCTGAAATTGACGAGCCAATAGAATTTTAACGAGGGTTAACTACCCCCGCGCTAGTTAGCAAGGGGGTAGGGGAAGGGGTAGCTTGCTACCCCTCGCCCCCCCACTCACCGGTGAGTTGTCTCACTTCACTTAGAGGTAGGACTTGTCTTGGGGGACAGGGCTGGCAGCCAAATATGTGTAAATAGCAAAGGTTTGTATGGTTAGGAAAAATACAAATTATCTCCGAATTTGTCATTTGTTCCGTAACCGAAATACAAACCACGCTATTTACATTGGGGGACTTACCCCTTAGGAAGGGTGGAAAGTTCCCAGCCTTACTGGCTTTGGCTCTACCCGGGCACTCAGACTCCGAGTGAGTAGCACTCGAGAAAAGGAGTTCCTGCGCCTCACAAGTTCCTTGCTCCGCAAGGAACGTGTGGCCTACATAAGCTGTGTGTGGAGGAAAGAGAGCGACTCGTCCTAGGAAGTTGACCTGGAGTCCTTTAGATAGGAATCTAGGCTACGACGTTCCCAATACCACCTCGTCAGGGTATGGGGGACGCGACAGTATTAATTTAATACTAGGAACACAAGGGAGCATGGTTTACCTGCAGAGGCTGAGATCAGCTATGCAGAGACCAGGATGCTGCTTTCCCCAAGAGAGGGGAGGATAAAGAAAGAAGTACTGTAAGGGCCAGACATACTCTTTCATTCACCCAGACTAAAACCGGGTAACAACGCCCTCAACCTTCTGCTACTTGTCCATTAAGGAGCCTAAGGTTAGACCAGCTGTTGTGCTGCCACCACAGGGCCGATAGAAAAGGAATCGAGGCTCCTGTGGGTCACGTCCTGCATGTAGTGGGCTGTGAAGGTCGTTTGACGCTTCCAGACCCCAGCTTGTAGCACCTGCGTCACAGAGAAGTTTCTCTTGAAGGCCAGGGACGTAGCGATGCCCCTGACGTCGTGTGCCCTAGGGCGACGTGACGGAGGAGTGTCAGGATTCAAGGCGTAGTGGATGACCCTTCGAATCCAAGCCGAGATGGTGTTCTTGGTGACCCTCCTCTTCGTTCTGCCTGTGCTAACAAACAACGCTTGCACGCAGGGACGAACTGCAGCTGTCCTCTTCAAGTAACGCCTCAGACTCCTCACTGGGCATAATAGCAGATGGTCTGGGTCACTTGTTACAGAACGGAGACTCGTGACCCTGAAGGAGTCGAACCGTGGGTCCGGTACTCCAGGGTTCCGAGTCTTGGCAACAAACTCAGGGACGAACCTGAACGTTAAATCCCCCCATCCCCTTGAATGGGCGATGTCGTACGAGAGACCATGAAGTTCACTAACTCGTTTGGCAGAGGCCAACGCGAGTAGGAAAGCCGTCTTCCAAGTCAGGTGGCGATCAGAGGCCTGGCGTAATGGTTCGAAGGGAGGTCTCTTAAGAGCCCTGAGAACCCGAACCACGTTCCATACAGGAGGTCTCACTTCCGACTGAGGGCAGGTAAGCTCATAGCTACGTATGAGTAGGGAGAGTTCTAGCGAGGAAGAAATGTCCACTCCTTTCAGCCTAAAGGCCAGGCTTAAGGCTGAGCGATAGCCTTTCACCGCCGAGACTGAGAGGTGCATTTCCTCCCGCAAATAAACGAGAAACTCCGCTATTGCTGGAATAGTGGCATCGAGTGGAGAGATACCCCTCGTAGACTCCCGCAGAGGACTTTCGCAGGTGACGAGACATTCTCTCCGCAACCTGTTGCGAAAAGCCTCTCTCCGTGAGGAGACGCTGGATAGTCTCCAGGCGTGAAGCCGAAGCGAAGCTACGGCTTTGTGGAAGATGTTGCAATGTGGTTCTCTGAGTAGCTCGTGTCGTGGGGGAAGCTCTCTCGGAAGCTCCGTCAGGAGCTGCAGAAGGTCCGGGAACCATTCCGCGTGATGCCATAGCGGAGCTATCAGTGTCATAGACAGGTTGACCGAAAGTCTGGTCCTGTTGAGCACCCTTCTCATCAGACAGAACGGTGGGAAGGCGTACACGTCGATGTTGTCCCACCGTTGTTGGAAAGCATCTTTCCAGAGAGCCTTGGGGTCCGGGACTGGGGAGCTGTACAGAGGCAGCTTGAAATTCAAGGCTGTCGCAAACAGATCCACCGTCAGGGAACCCCACTAAGTCAAGACTTTGTTGGCTATCTGAGGATCCAAAGACCACTCGGTACTCACTATCTGCTCAGACTGTCGGCGAGCACATTCCTCTTGCCAGGAATGAAGCGAGCTGATAGTGTTCTCGAGTGGACTTCGGTCCACCTCAGAATCTCTACCGCAAGAGGCTGTGAAAAAGTACCTCCCTGCTTGTTGATCTAAGCCACTACCGTGGTGTTGTCGCTCATCACCACTACGGAGTGGCCCGCCAGGGGCAGTTGGAACTGTTGAAGAGCCAGATATACGGCCTTCATCTCTAGCAGGTTGATGTGCAGGTACTTTTCTGATTCTGACCAAAGGCCTGAGATCCTCTGGTTCAGAATGTGGGCCCCCACCCTTCTTTTGAAGCGTCCGAAAACAGCGTCAAATCCGGGGGAAGGACGAGAAGATCCACTCCCTTTCGTCGATCAGCCACCACCGCAGGTCCGCCTGTTCCGAGGGTCCTATCGGGACCAGAAAGTCCGGGGAATCGGAGCCTTGACTCCACCGGGACGAGCCGCCATTGCAGGGATCTCTTCCTGAGACGGTCGTTTGGGACCAGACGGGCCAGGGAGGCTAGGTGACCTAAAAGACGCAACCATGATTGGGCTTGAAGCTCTTCCCGCCTGAGGAAGGGTTCTGCCACCGTCCTCAGCCTTGCTATCCTGTCGTCTGATGGAAAGGCTTTGTGGAGATTGGTGTCTAATAACATGCCTAGATAAACAAGTCGCTGGGACGGCTGCAGAGAGGACTTCGAGATTTACCATGATCCCCAGATCTTGGCAAAGTCCCAGAAGCCTGTCTCAGTGCCGAAGAAGGGTCGACTCAGAGTCTGCCAGGATCAGCCAGTCGTCCAGATATCGGAGGAGACAGATGCCGTTCCTGTGCGCCCATGACGGAATCAGGGTAAACACTCTGGTGAACACCTGAGGTGCTGTGGAGAGACCGAAGCACAGCACCTTGAACTGGTAGGTCTTGCTGTCTAGGCTGAATCTCAAGTACTTCCTGGAAGATGGATGGATTGGGATCTGGAAGTATGCGTCCTTCAGATCCAGTGTACACATGAAGTCTTGTGGTCTCACTGCAAGTCTGACCGTGTCCGCTGTCTCCATGCTGAACGGAGTTTGCTTGACAAACTTGTTCAGAGCCGAGAGGTCGATGACGGGTCTCCAGCCTCCAGACGCCTTCTTTACAAGAAAGAGTCGACTGAAGAAGCCTGGGGAGCCGTCCACGACCTCCTGGAGAGCATCCTTCTTGAGCATGGTCTCGGCTTCTGCCCGAAGGGCTAGCCCCTTTGCCGATCCCATGGCATAGGAGCTCAACGACACTGGATTCGCTGTCAGGGGAGGTTGAGATGTCGTGAATGTGACGCGATAACCTTGGCCGATCACGGAGACCGTCCAAGAATCGGCCCCATGTTGCTGCCACCTGTGCACGCAACTTTGAAGGCATCCCCCCCCCCCAGGTGGACACGCAGGGGGACTGCCACTCCTAGCGTTTATGGCCACGGCCACTCCCTCTAGGAGTTTTGCCTCCCCTGGAGGACTTACCGCCCCTCTTGTCCTTGACAGGAAAGGGCTGAGGCTTAGACACCTTCGTCTTAGCTGCCGGAGCCTGCTTCGGTGTCCTGCGAGGCTGCTGTTGCGGAGCTGGAGGCTCGTAGGGCCGAGATGAAAGGGCCCTCTGGAGGAGCAAGTCTTGGCTAGACTTCCTCCACCTCTCAGCTGTGCGTTCCATGTCCTTGGGCTCGAACAAGGTTCCTCCAAGGATGGAGGAGTGTCTGAGCCTGCAGCCATCCATGGCGGGGACCTTCGGGTGGAACTTCTCGGTCACCGCATCACGACGCTTCAACACAGAGTTGGCCCACAGGTTGGTAACCTGGTGGGCCAGGAACTCGATGGAGCGAGTGCCCGAGAGTAGGAAGGTCTCCAGGGCCTTCTTATTGCTCTCCTTAGACAAGTCCTCAGAGCGCAATAGGATGACCAGAGAACCCAGCCAGACATCCAGCCACCAAGGGGCCTGCATGCCACACTTCGCGACCTTCTCCTGGCTCAAGATCTCAGACGCCGAGAATGTCACCTGCCGGGCAGAGAGCTTCTCAAGCGGAACTCCCCTTGTAAGCTCTTCCACCGAGTGGTGGAGGGGAGGAATTAGGCTGGACTCCCCCATGAACTCAAAATACCTCCTCTGCTGTAAACGAGGAGGTGGGAGGAGTCTGTTCCCGGCAGAGGAACGGCTGGAGGAGGCGAGGTCTGAGAGCTGAGCGTCGACCTTGTCTCTGGCACTCTTCACCCCCTGGGACCAGGGCAAAGCCGCGCTGGCCTTCCGGGGCTTCTGAGTACCGTAGACCCGGTCCAGGACCGTGTCCTTGCCTTCGCGAGGGGCGATCTCCAGGTCCTTGAACCTGTTGAGCTGCCTCATCAGATTCAAGACCTGCCAGAAGGCATACTCAGACTCATGCTCCTCTCCTTCCTGCGGACTGGCAGCTAAGTCTCCCGTCCCCAGAGGCTCTTCTTGGGGAGACATGTGGACGTTCTCCCGGGGTCTGGTTGGCTCCTGACGAATCCGCGAAGACGACTTCGGAATTGTCTTTGTGAGTCCTTGGGTTCCCTCCTGGGCGTGATACAGGACTCCAGCAAAGAGGTCTGGAAGGTACCTTCCACGCGAGTCGCTTCTCCTCCTCGAGGAGGGGTCTCTCCCCTTGGTGCCAAGGGAGAGGTCCCCGCCTCGCTGGACTCTCCTAAGGACAGAAAGGCCTCGTCTACAGGAGAAGGAGAAAAAGACTGTGAAGGGGATGGAGCCTTCCTGACGGACCTCTTAGGAGCCAACTTCTCCCTGGGAGAAGTCACCACGAAGTCCACTCCTCTCCTTCTCTTCAGCGGGGGCGAGTCTGTCCTTGGCTTGAGTCCCAGATCGGCGAGGACTGGCTTCATAGCCTGCACCACCGCTCTCATCAAAGGACCAAACTAAGAATGACGAGATACGGACGCAGTGTCCGTAATTCCCTCTGGAGGGAAAGGTATCTCCTGACCCTTCGGAGTGGACGCAACGGGGCCTACCGGCAAAAGAAGGAAGGGAAGAATGTTGCTTAGACCTCTCCGACAACTCTTCCTGGTCCTGAGAGAGAGACCTGCGCTTGCGCGGTGGCGATCCTGACGGCGATATGCAAGCACGCGTCCCTGCCGCAGGCACGAGCTGCGGAACCCGGCGAGAACGGGGGTCGTGCGTAGGAGGATTCAACGAATCGCGCGCGGGAGGCTGATGGAGTGCGGGCGCGTAGTCGGGCGGGCGGGCGCGCTGGCGAGTGGGCGCGTAGGCGAAGGAACGCGCGGGCGCGCAGGAAACGGAGATCGCTGTTGCTCAGGAGAATGGCAAGGCGCAGGAGATCGATAGCGTCCTGGAGATCTGTGGCGCGTGGGCGAGCGATGGCTCGTAGTACGCGCAGGTGAACGACCGCGCACAGGCGATTTGGCGAGTGTGCGCATAGAAGACTTCTGGCGATCCAGGTCAAGGTGGCGCTGGTGCGTAGGAGAGCGCTTGCGCGCATGCGATGGATCGCGCGGGCGCTCAGGAGATCGCCGACGCGCAGGAGATCACTGGCGGGTAGGCGGATGTCGACGCATAGACTGCTGGGGCGCAGGATCAGGTGGCGCGGCGACGCGCAAAGGCGAACGCTCGCGTACGGGCTCAGGATATGAAGGCGCTCGGGCACGCAGGAACTCTAGAAGTGCGCGCTGGAGAGCGTGAACGCTGCTGCGCAGGTGAAGAAGGACGAACAGGAACTCGTGGGCGAAGAGCAGTAAGGTCCTTGCCCGCGTCCAGATCCGAAGATCTAGGGCGCGTGGGCGATCGTTGGTGCGCAGGGCGCGTATCAGGAACCAGGTGCGCAGGTGCACGCTGACGAGCAGGAGATCGTGTGCGCTCAGGAGACCGCTGGCGCGCAACAGGAACACGAGGGTGTTGACTGCTAACAGGAGAGCGCTGGCGAGCAGGAGAGAGCCGACGATCAGAAGAGCGCTGGCGAGCAGGCTAACGTTGACGAGCAGGTGAGCGCTGGCACGGCGAGTCAGGTGGCTGCAACTCTGGAGAGCGCTTACGCGCTACTGCGCGTGAACGCGCAGTTGGGCGCACAGGGGAACCCTGACACGCAAGGGAAGCCCCCACACCGTGGGAGACATCCCTTTGCCCAGAAGGGACCGTTGCCCGTCGTATGACGAGATCAGAAGGCGCCTGCTGCGCATCTGCGCCGGAGGTGGAAGGTCTGGTAGGCGTAGGAGATCGCGAGCGATCACCAGAGAGGTCCAAGGACGTGGCTGCTACGGTCTGCTCCCGACGAGGAGAATCCTCATCAGAGGAAGGAGGAGGTGACGACTCGAAGAGGCGCCTCTTGACTCCCTTATAGGGAGACGGGAGGCCCCTGCGGCGAAGAGGACGACGAGCCTTGCGGCGAAGGCGGCCACGAGGGAGCTCATCAGGATCGTCGGTCCTCCGAAGAGGAGTCTCTGTCAGTGCGCTCCCCCGAGTGGGAGGCGTACCCGCAGGAGAGACCGTGGGACCCATCTTCCCCTTCGAAGGATGTTCGGAAGGGGGAGGAGGGCCTTCAGCAACGTCCGTAACATCAGCCACAGCAGAGGATTGACCAGACCCGTTGGAAACCTCTGCCACAACCACGTCGACAATAGACAGAGGGTCTACCTCTGCTATCACCGGCGACTGTTTGACAGCAGCCCCCAACTGGATAAGGTCAAACAGGGCTTCCTTGGAGGGCAAGCCCTTAAGCCCCAAGGAAGCCCAAAGCTGAAAGAGATCATCATTAGACACAGAATTAGGGTCATCAACATGAGAAACAAAAATCCTCCCCAGGAGGAGGAGGGGGAGCCGCCCCGCTATGGGAGGCGACGCCCTCTCCCGCACCCCGAGATCGGGAAACAGAACAAGGGTCTACGCTACCACTCAGCGGTCTCTCACAAGAGGCCGGCCGAGCGGGAGCTTCGGAGGAGGTTTGGGCGGCGGAAGAAGAGTCCCTGGAGCCTTCCTCTTTTAAGGCAACCCTTGAAGGAGAAAGGTCTCTCTTGGTTTCTTCTTACGCCGGCAGGCAAACCTCTCCCACTGGGAGGTAGACCACTCCCTGCACTCACTATAAGTTACTTCCTTGTAACACCGTTGACCTCGACACTGTGGGCAAAGGGTGTGGGGATCCGTTTCGACCGCCGACATGAAGGTACCACAGGGGCGGCCGGAGAGTCCAGGGCACTTGTGCATGATGATGATAAAAAGGCGAGGCCAACTTCCAAACACACAGTCTGAGGAAAAGCAAAAGAAAAGATTAAGGCTGTCAAAAGCGAGGACGAGAGAGAGACAAGTCTGCACATCGTCCGAGCCAAAAGTGAAGTGAGACAACTCACCGGTGTGTGGGGGAGGGAGGGGTAGCAAGCTACCCCTTCCCCTACCCCCTTGCTAACTAGCGCGGGGGTAGTTAACCCTCGTTAAAATTCTATTAGCTCGTCAATTTTAGCTACGCCGAAAGTAAACCCAATGTAAATGGAGTGGTTTGTATTTCGGTTACGGAACAATTATAAATTTGGCTTATATGGCAAACTGCAAGGGGCTTGGAAGCTTGGGCAGTTGTAACTTGAGGAAAACCAACCCCACAGTTGCACTATGAAGTAAAATTTAAGAGAGGCTAGACATGAAGGGATAGTAGATAGCTAATTAGTGAGTTCAGGAATGCTGCAAAGACTGTTAATCCATGCCTACAGTAAACAATCTAATCATATAGCAGTCTACCTGGCTCGATGAACGGGACTAAGAAAAAGACCCCTCCATACAAGCTGCTTAGCTTACCACACTGATGGAACTACTGTACCCTCCCATAAGATAAAGGGGTAAAGTTTACCCAGTCAGGTAGGACCCAACACTATGTTAGGTTAGAATAGTTAAAATTAGGATGCAAAATTATCATCTACTCTAAATTCTATTTACGTTGTTCAAGGTTAAGTTAATTGGGGTTCCAGAGGGAGGGGGGGTGAAACACCAACAAGTTCGTTTAGATCTGACATCATAAGTTAGCAGCGTTAGGTTAGGCTGGGCTACAACCCTTTAGGAAATATTTTTTCTTTATAGCATAATATATTCTGGATGAATACTGATTATAGACATGACCCACATTTCCTAGATATGAACCATATACAAGTATTTCAAAACATGCAAAATTTAAGTTCCGTGTATTTTAGACTATTATAGATATCGAAAGTTGCCTAGTTCCATTTTCACCCTCACATAAAATCACCAATATCTTACAAGGGCTTTCCATCTTTCATAAATAAAGGGATAACGAAACAAACACTAGAGATTTACAGCAGTCACAATGGTCAGAAATAATTCTGACCATAATTCATAGACAAAGGGTTGAAGATACCAAAGTAAAAAGTTTACATCAGCCACACTGGTAAGAAATGCGACAAACACCAGCTAAGGAATTATATATACACACACACATATATATATATATATATATATATATATATATATGAAGCAGGCTGGCCAGGGCACCAGCCACCCATTGAAATACTACCACTAGAGAGTAATGGGGTCCTTCGACTGGCCAGACAGTACTATATTGGATCCTTCTCTCTGGTTACAGTTCACTTACCCGTTGCCTACACATACACCGAATAGTCTGACCTATTCTTCACATATTCTCCTCAGTGCTCATACACCTAAGAACACTGAGATAAACAAGCAATTCTTCTTCACCCAAGGGGTTAACTACTGCAGTGTAATTGTTCAGTGGCTACTTTCCTCTTGGTAAGGGTTGAAGATACTCTTTAGCTATGGAAAGCAGCTCTTCTGGGAAAAGGACACTCTAAAAGCAAACCATTGTTCTCTAGTCTTGGCTAGTGCCAGAGCCTCTGTATCATGGTCATCCACTGTCTTGGGTTAGAGTTCTCTTGCTTGAGGGTACACTCAGGCACACAATTCTGTATATATATATATATATATAT
>NC_090726.1:158666252-158709606 GCF_036898095.1 Palaemon carinicauda
ACAGGGTTGTCGAACCAGGCTCGACGAGCTGTTCGCCCGTGTAAACCCCGCTTTACTCGGAAGCGGAACAGAGTAAGGAGGGAAAATGTATATTTTCCTCGGTGTCTTACTACTACTAGGCTGTCAAGACCTTACGCCTTTAGTGCCTTGTGTTTGTAAACCAGTTTTTACATAATTTTGTACCAGTATTATTACAATGGTGAGTTCCCAAGTTTTGTACTTGCTTTTTTCTACGATAAGTAATCAAAATAAGGATTTTAAGCCACTATCGTAAAATGTTGGGCAATGGGACTAAGCCTACTGGAAAAGCAACGGTAAACATGGATATTGCAGCTGTCACTTTTAAACAAAGGTTAGTGTACATACGCTTTCTCTCGGTTTGTCTCTCTCTCTCTCTCTCTCTCTCTCTCTCTCTCTCTCTCACGCAGTGTTAAAATCATCCCTTGATTTATAAGCTTCCAAAAGATTTTAAGGAGAACCGAAAGGCTAACACCTGGCGATGCCCCTTTTAAGTGGAAAAAGCATAAGAGAGAGAGAGAGAGAGAGAGAGAGAGAGAGAGAGAGAGAGAGAGAGTTCAAATCCAAGCAGTTTCTCCTAACGGGATGAAGCTTCAGATATAAGCACAACATCGGTCTAGTTTTTTTTTTTTTTTTTAATAATGAATCGTGGATGAATCTTGTGTGCAGTATAACTACCAAAACTAGATTTGCTTCTCATTCCTACACAGATGGTTCATAAGCAGTATTGAATATCCTTACACATTATGTACCTCCTACGCCTATCTTGCATGCATTCTTGTGTTTTCTTGATATCAAGACCCTTTCTTTCTAATATGTTTTATTATGTCATTTGCATATACAGGTGTAGTATATATATATATATATATATAGAGAGAGAGAGAGAGAGAGAGAGAGAGAGAGAGAGAGAGAGAGAGAGAGAGAGAGAGAGAGAGAGCCTTTCTCTGTATCTTTTCTCACTTCTATGTTCGATCGATGTTTGTAACAGTTTTCCTCCATTTGTCATGGTCAAACACATCGTCCTCTAGTTTTGGTCTTCCTCTTGTACCGCAAGTGTATCACAACAGTTCGTACACTGTAACGGTATGCCTATCTTTTTATATATATTATTGTTATCGCTCTTCCCTCGCACTTATAATCTGTTTAAGCCTGTATGTTCTTGAGTCGTTGTGTTTGATTTTTTGTGCCGTTCTTGCTTTGAATGGGTTGTACATAAACTCATGCTCCGTCGAAATCAGTTATTACCTAACTGACGCCTCGCACACACTCCTCAAACCAGACGCCTCTATCTGCATCACTCTCCTCCCTACATAGGCTATATCTCATCCATTTTCATCACTTAGCCATACCCATGCAGTCGTATTTTCTGGGCCTTCTTTGATAGTTCTAAGACGGTTAATAGTTTCTCTTATTACCTTCACCAGAAGGTAATGTTTTGATAGTCATGTATTTATATATTTATTTATTTATTTATCTATTTATTTATTGATGTTTGTATGCTTCTTTGTTTGTGATTTGCATAACTCAAAAACTGTTTGACCGAATCTCGAGAAATTTGGTGATATAATTGTTCATGGTCCAAGAACAATTTGATTAGATTTTGAGAGTGATTGGGTCATAGGTCAAGGGCAAGGTAACGAAAAGGTAAAAAATTTGCTATATTAGGGTATTTTGCTATCTGATCTGCATAAAAATAGTGTCAAGTTGTGCATAATTCAATTGCCTATCTTGTGATTCATCATCATCATCATCATTATTATTATTATTATTATTATTATTATTATTATTACTAGCTAAGTTACAACCCTAGTTGGAAAAGCAAAATGCTATATGTCCAAGGGCTCCAACAGGGAAAAAACAGGGTCTGATTCGATCATGAAAGGTCAAGGTTAAACACGTGTTTTTGCTATACCTTGGTCAATTTTCATCTGATTTGAATGGAATTAGTGTGGAAATGTGCACGATTTAATTGCCTATCTTGTGATATACATGATTAAATTAAAGGTCAAGGTCATGAAAAGGTCGAAAACGTCTCTTTGCGATATCGTGGTCAATATTTATCCGATGTCCATGAAACCAGTGCCAAAATGTACATAATTCATTTTCCCATCTTGGGATATACAACATGATCAAGGTCAAGATCACAAAAAGGTCAAGTGCGATTTTTTTTTTTGTTTTTTTTTTGTTACATCGTGGTCCATTTTTATCCGATTTGCACGAAACTAGTCCCAAACTGTGTATAATTCAATTGCCTATCCTCTAATATACAACATGATATAGTGACGTCATTGCCCTTCTTAGCGGTTGGGGTTCAAAGGTCAGCAAGGTCAATGTACTTGCAAAAATTGCAGGTTTTGTCATTACATTTGTTTGAATAACAAGAACAATTTGATTAGATTTTGGGAGGGAATGGGTCAAAGGTCAAGGTCATGAAAAGGTAAAAAAAAACATCTTTTTTCTATATCATGGTCAATTTTTATCCGATTTGCATGAAACTAGTGGCAAAATATGCATAATTCAATTTCCTATCTTGTGATATGCAATGTGATATAGTGACGTAATTACCCTTATTAGCAGTTGTAGTTCAAAGGTCAGTGGAATCTATGAAATTGCAAAACGCGAAGGTTTCGTCAATACCCGTCCATTGTTATCGAATATGTTGGCATAACCATGGTAATAAATTTGGCATTGACGAATGTATGTGCTCTACCGAGTGCCCGTTCTAGTTCTTTCATTTTTAATCCTGCCCATTTTGATACTCTACACATCCACCTGAGCATCCAAATTCTTCTCTTGCACTCTCATTAAAGACTTAGTTACTGCTCCACACATCAAAGCTGGTCTCACTATGCTCCTATGCACTCTTCCTTTCCGTTATCCTGCTGTCACACAAAGCACCTAACATCTTTCTCAAATTTTTCCATCCATCCTGCGCTTTATGTGTTGTTTATATATCCAAATTTCCATCAACTACTGTTGAACTAAGATACCCAAATTTTTTTATTCGGTTCAAACTTGTCCTTTCCATACTCATCTCAGAGTCTTGATTTTCATTCAAACTTTGGTATTCAGTCTTCTTTCTGATGATATTTATTCCTACCTTCTACTACCTTCCTCCATTGCACCAGCCACCCGTTGAGATACTACCACGAGCTATGGTGTCTTTTGACTGGCCAGTCAGTACTACATTGGATCCTTCTCTCTGGTTATGGTTCATTTTCCCTTTGTCCACACATACACTGAATAGTCTGGCATATTCTTTACGTATTCTCCTCTGTCCTCGTACACCTGACAACACTGAGATTACTAAACAATTCTTCTTCATCCAAGGGGTTAACTACTGCACTGTAATTGTTCAGTGACCACTTTCCCCTTTCTAAGGGTAGAAGAGACTCTTTAGCTATGGTAAGCAGCTCTTCTAGGAGACGGACACTCCAAAATCAAACCATTGTTCTCTAGTCTTGGGTAGTGCCATAGCCTCTGTACCATGGTCTTCCACTGTCTTGGGTTAGAGTTCTCTTGCTTGACGGTACACTCGGGTACACTATTCTATCTTATTTCTCTTCCTCTTGTTTTGTTAAAGTTTAAATAGTTTATATATGAGATATTTATTTTAATGTTGTTTCTCTGCTTCAAATATTTTGTTTTTCCTTGTTTCCTTTCCTCATTGGGCTATTTTCCCTGTTGGAGCCCCTGTGCTTATAGCATCCTACTTTTCCAACTAGGGTTGTAGCTTAGCAAGTGATGATAATAATAATAATAATAATAATAATAATAATAATAATAATAATTTAGTGTTAGATGTCATCAGCAAACAACATATACCAGGGGATTGATCTTTTATTCCTTGAGATAGCGCATCCATAATCAGGTCATATTTCATAGGCGATACTGAGACACAGCTTTCGCGGGATATCACAGAGACACTCGCGAATGTCATAAATTCACGAAAAATGGATGGGCCCACCCGGTAAGACTTCTTGCCAACCTAACCCGCCCACTGGTACTTTCGTGCAATCCAGTTAACACCCCGCTTTGCTAATCGTCATTAAGAATACAGTACACTATATTTTATTAGCGTGTCACCTCCGTTTATGAAGTCTAACACAAGAATTGAAAGACAATTTCTTCGGCTTATTTTTTTCTTCAGCATATCACGCCAATTGTATTATAAGCAAGGGCATGCTGGAAGTTGACGAAAATTATAGAGTACTTTTGAAATCCGTCAAATGAGAAAGAATGCTTCTGACTGTTTTATGTTAAGGAACATAAGAGATGAAAATACTTTCATTAATCTTAATAATTTACTTGCTCTCTCTCTCTCTCTCTCTCTCTCTCTCTCTCTCTCTCTCTCTCTCTCTCTCTCCTCTCTCTCTCTTTTCGTTTTATCATTGTCAAATAATATCAGTAGTGTATTGGTGATGGATCGTGTATCAGTGATATTGGTACAGATATTAGTTCAGCAATTTGTTTTCCTGTAAGCTCCTAATTATCATCAGATTCACGTTATTTTATTAGCCTGTCACCTACGTTTGTGAAGTCTGAAACTTTCTTCCTCAGAAAACAAGAAGTGAAAGACCATTTCGCCCCTTTACTTTTTTTCATTATAAATTTCACTAATCATATCAAAGCCTAATACATTCTAGAAGTTGGCAAAAACATAGATGAATAGATTATTGCATAATCTTGAATTCCAGCAAGCGATGGTAATTGAAAAAATTTGCGTCTGACCGTAATATTTTAAGGAACATTGCAGATGAAAATATTTTCACGATGCTTAATAATCGGTATCTGTTCTTAATATATAGTATATATTAGTTTTCAATTATCTCTCTCTCTCTCTCTCTCTCTCTCTCTCTCTCTCTCTCTCTCTCTCTCTCTCTCTCTCTCTCTCCCCAAAGCGTTATCGGCAACCCATAAAAACCCGTCTATCGAGTCTCGACTATGAATATAGATAATATAATGGGTGACGAGCCGTCAGTATTGATGTCCGTCTCAATGAGATATAATGCATATAATCCCAAAAACCCTTGATTTCCAATCTCGGTTCGATGGGGCAAAGTCAGACGGGAGGCCTGTCAAATAATTCCTCTTTCATGAGCCCACATCAATGCCTGCACTGCGGAATAATGGCGATGTCAGTCTGGCGAATACCGCCCCGGGTGCGTTTTCGGTGTTCCATAGGATCGAAAATCATCAATGTTTAGCTTGAAAGGAATCTGGGCCTGCTTCTTAATTCTCTCTCTCTCTCTCTCTCTCTCTCTCTCTCTCTCTCTCTCTCTCTCTCTCTCTCTCTCTCTCAGGTGTCTATAATTATGTATATATATATATATATATATATATATATATATATATATATATATATATATATATATATATAGATAGATAGATAGATAGATATATAGATATATATATATACAGTATATATAAGCATATATATATATATATATATATATATATATATATATATATATATATATATATATTTGTGTATATGTATATATATATATATATATATATATATATATATGTATTTATACATACATATATTTATATATGCATATATATAATATATATTATTATTATTATTATTATTATTACTATCCAAGCTACAACCCTAATTGGAAAAGCAAGATGCTATAAGCCCAGGGGCTCCAATAGGGAAAAATAGCCCAGTGAGGAAAGGAAATAAGGAAATAAATAACTGAAGAGAACAAATTAACAATAAATCATTCTAAAAAAGGTATGTCAAAAGAGATATATCATATATAAACTATTAATAACGTCAACAACAAATATGTCATATATAAACTATAAAAAGACTCATGTCCACCTGGTCAACAAAAAAGCATTTGCTCCAACTTTGAACTTTTGAAGTTCTACTGATTCAACAACCCGATTAGGAAGATCATTCCACAACTTGGTAACAGCTGGAATAAAACTTCTAGAGTACTGCGTAGTATTGAGTCTTATGATGGAGAAGGCCTGGCTATTAGAATTAACTGCCTGCCTAGTATTACGAACAGGATAGAATTGTCCAGGGAGATCTGAATGTAAAGGATGGTCAGAGTTATGAAAAATCTTATGCAACATGCATAATGAACTAATTGATCGACGGTGCCAGAGATTAATATCTAGATCAGGAATAAGAAATTTAATAGACCGTAAGTTTCTGTCCAACAAATTAAGATGAGAATCAGCAGCTGAACACCACACAGGAGAACAATACTCAAAACAAGGTAGGATAAAAGAATTAAAACACTTCTTCAGAATAGATTGATCACCGAATATCTTGAAAGACTTTCTCAATAAGCCAATTTTTTGTGCAATTGAAGAAGACACAGACCTTATATGTTTCTCAAAAGTAAATTTGCTGTCAAGAATCACGCCTAAAATTTTGAAAGAGTCATACAAATTTAAAGAAACATTATCAATACTGAGATCCGGATGTTGAGGAGCCACCGTCCTTGACCTACTTACAATCATACTTTGAGTTTTGTTAGGATTCAACTTCATACCCCATAATTTGCACCATGCACTAATTTTAGCTAAATCTCTATTAAGGGATTCACCAACCCCAGATCTACATTCAGGGGATGGAATTGATGCAAAGAGAGTAGCATCATCTGCATATGCAACAAGCTTATTTTCTAGGCCAAACCACATGTCATGTGTATATAGTATGAAAAGTAATGGGCCAAGAACACTACCCTGTGGAACACCGGATATTACATTCCTATACTCACTATGGTGCCCATCAACAACAACTCTTTGAGATCTACTACTTAAAAAATCAATAACAATGCTAAGAAACGACCCACCCACTCCCAACTGTTTCAGTTTGAAAACAAGGGCCTCATGATTAACACGGTCAAAGGCAGCACTTAAATCAAGGCCAATCATACGAACTTCCCGACCACAATCAAGGGATTTCTGTACTGCATTGGAGATTGTAAGAAGGGCATCACATGCTCCAAGGCCTTTCCGAAAACCAAATATATATATATATATATATATATATATATATATATATATATATATATATATATATATATATATATATATATTCTTCTTTGTCTACATCTTTTCCCACTTCTATGTGGGGTCGATGTTTCTGGTCAGCTTTCTCCATCTACCTCTGTCCCACACCTCATCACCGGTTAATCCCTTCTGTCTTCTTTATTACCCACGTCTCCTCTCCATACATCATTGCCGGTCTCACAGCTGTCCTGTGTACTTTACCTTTCACCTTAACCCCTATTTTCCTGTCGCATAGTAGTCCTCGCACTTTTTTCAAATTCTTCCATCCTGCTTGTATACTGTGGTTTATTTCTGCCCCCAGATCACCATCCTCTGCAACTGTTGATCCTAAATACCTGAAATTTTCAACTCTTTTCAATCTCTCTCCTTGTAAACTAACTTCCCCATTCTCGCCATTTTTCAATCCCAAACACTCTGTCTCTTTCCTGCTGATCTTCAATCCTTTATTTTCCATTTTCTTCTCCACTCCTCCAGTTTCTCTTCTACTACCTCTCGCCTAGTGCTACACAGTATAACATCATTAGCAAAAAGCATACACCAAGGAGACTGATCTCTTATACCTTGTGTTATTACATCCATGACCAGATCAAATAGGTAAGGGCTCAATGCAGACCCCTGATGTAGTCCTACATTTACTGGGAAACTTTCTGTTAGGCCTATACTGCTCTTAACATTTGCTTCTGCATTCTCATACATATCTTGGGTGATTCTTACGTATTTCTCTGGGACTCCCTTTTCTCATACAGCTCCTGACGTGGTACTCGATCGTATGCCTTCTCCATGTCAATAAAGACCATATGTAATCCTTTTTGTTTCTCCCGATGTTTTACTATCGTCTGCCTCAAAGCAAATATTGCTTCTACAGTCCCTCTTCCAGGAATGAATCCATATATATATATATATATATATATATATATATATATATATATATATATATATGTGTGTGTGTGTGTGTGTGTGTGTGTGCGTGTGGACATACAGTATGATGTATATAATTTTACTTTCCGCATAAAAATCTTTGCATTATCATCTTGATACAAAAAAAAAAAAGAAGAAACCAAAGAATTCCATCAATGTTTATCCACATTTTTATCTAATGCGTCTTTCGTGTTGCTCAGTCTTTAATAATCTAAGCACGTAGTCTCTTCAAATCTTAGTAGAGAGAAAGAAAAAGGAAAGGAAGGGAAATTTAAGGTAAATTATTGGAATGAAGGGGAATTTAAGGGGATATCATCGCCGAACAAGCGTTAAAGAAATTGTGAGAGTAAGAAGGAAGTAGGTAAGGTAATTAGGTGAACAAAGTCAATCAGCTGCAGTGCAAAATAGCAACCAGTACATCATATACCACTATTAACTTTAATTTTGATATTCTCTCTCTCTCTCTCTCTCTCTCTCTCTCTCTCTCTCTCTCTCTCTCGCGCGCGCGCGCGCGCGCGCGCGTGCGTGCGCAGGTAGATAGTACTATCAGTGCATCTCTCGCGGTGATCTATAATCATTACTAATTGGCTTTACCCCTTTTTGTCCCTAGCTACTCCCACTTTTAAACTTTTTACTTTTCCTCTCTTTCCATCTCTCTTTTCCACTTTGCTATCCAACCTCTTTTAGGTTTTAATTCATAGCAGGACTACTGGTCTTTCCCCTATTACGTCTTGGTATCGAATGGCCTTCCATTCCCCAACTCTGACCTTTATGGTCCAACGGCCATCATCTCTTTCTCTTCCATGTATGTTTTTATGTATGAGGTTATGATTTTCTTTGTAGGCCAAAGAAAACTATAATCTTGGGTTTTGTCTCATTTGTTTAGTTCTGGCTTTTGATATTACACATAATAATGTACTGAATTCCTTTTACTCAGAACTTTGACTCTTCGGATATAAGTATAAATACATTTTTTCCTTCATGTTACTGCAGTTTACTACGATAAGGTTACTCCTTTTTTACTGTGCTATTGATCCCTCTTAAAATTGTTTTCTATAATATTCCATGTTTTCTTTTTCATGTGTTTAAATATTTCTGACCTTTAGTCAGATATTTCTAAATTTCATTTTTTTTTTTGCTAAATTTAGTGATTGCAGATGTTTTTGCTGTATATGAGGTCAATATCTTAAAAATTTCTAGTGTGTATAGAAAAAATCACAGCCCAAATGGCAAGAAATCTTACATAAGATTGCATGTCATAGAAAATATACCTGATACAAAATTTCGACCCAATGCTTCTATTAACTATGGTGATATCTAAGTTGAGCAGAGGAACTGGCCTATCGTAGTGTAGGGGTTACCGATCAGCGTGACAGGTTTTCTCATGAAATCTGTTTCTACTTTTATCTCCAGTCCCCACTTCTGTTGTTGATATATAATGGATTTACTTCTAACATGTTGCTCTGGGTTTGTGACATTTTACCATACCGTTATATGAAGTATGTTACAGCCAAAGTAGTAATGAGTGTTTATCTGGTACCCCTTCTTGGAAGTGTAATGAGCATTACCTCTTGAACGATCTATTGCTTCTGGTGACTTTAATGGTAAACTGGTGATGCTGCTAAATAGAAGTCCTTTGAGAGATTCCTACACTAAGGCTTCCATAGTCATACAGTATTCAACAACATGGCCAAATTAATTTAGTGTTAGGTCCTACCTCAGAAGATGATTGGTAGCTATCACTGACTGCTCAAATTAGCCCAAACATTACAAAGTGTGACTTCTGCTTTGTCAAGGATGGAATGTTGACTTGCATAAAACCCAAACACGGCAATGTGTGACCTGTGTTCTGTCAAGGGTGGAATGCTGATCATAGGGAAAATGAGAAAATTGACCTAGGCCATAGATTACTCTTAATGCTTTATTTCAAATTTACCAGCATGTAAAGTATCTAACAGTGTTCTAAACGCAGTTTTTCGACTTGTGTCCTAGCAATCTCACGTCCAGGAACCTTTTGGCTACTCTGCTCACCACAGCCAATGTGCGTGCGCTTTATCCTATTTATCTAATTAATCAACCGGTCGTTTTACCACTGTGGCTCGCTTTGCTTGGAATTTAACATTGTCTCATTGCTCCTCTATTCTGGAAAATGGTACATTTTGTGCTACACGTGTCAGCCATGTGGGTGAGTAAATTTGCTTTATTTTGATTATCTAATTAATAACGTAGCTCAACTTGTCTTTGCTCTGCCATGGCTTGCTTGGTGGTAATCTAGCATTATCTCATTGCTCCTGTGTTCGGATAAGTGGTACGTGTTGTGCTATGCGCATTAGCCACATGAGTGAGTAAATTGGAGTTATTTTAATGATCTAATTAACCACTTAGTTCAAACGGTATTTGCTCCACATTAATTCACATGGCCACCTGAATTCACAATTCTCACCATTCTCTGACCATTTTATTGTTCTCTCGCTAAGGTAGCATAGACAGCAGTATCCTGGCAGTAAGGGTTCCTGGCTGGTAGGCAGAGCATGAGATATCTGGGACAAAGTCAGAATACTGCATTCTGGACACATTGGTAACTGAGCATTACTGTCTTTGTTGGAGAAACGAAATCATATTGTACCAATTCCAAGATATTATCGATACAAAGTAGATCTTATAGCTTTTGAAGGGTGTGTCTTTTCATGTTTTTCTTTATGATACATACTTATTTTAAGAAATTGTTGAAGTGTTTAAATCAAGTAAGAATTTTCCATGAAAATTTAATGGGCCGTATAAAAGATTTCAAGTTCATTGGAGCATGCATCTGGATAATAAGATTAACATTTAAACCTTCATTGGTCCAATTATGAGATATGTCCTAGTAAATAATTTTTTCCTTGGTGTGTGTGGCTTTGTTAAATGGTACCATAGTACTTTCTCGTGAAGGCAGTGCAGTAATGTTGAAGGATCTTTAAATGGCTCCTTTGTCGTGGTACAATTGATGGGAATCATGTTAAGGTAAAAAAAATGCAGTACTTCGGTTTACAAGTGACTGAATACAATTAAATCGGTATGCTAGCATTAAAATTCAAATATATTTGAAAGCATTATATCGGTATGTGAGTGTAAAAATAAATAAATTTGCAAGCAAAAACTTCTCTCTATGCGTATTTTTTGTCAACAAGTACTGACGAGACTAGGATGCTATATGCAGGAAGCAGTCGTGCGGTGCCCATATGCAACCCACAGTGTTTACATGATTTGTATACCCTTGTGCTTTGCCTAAGCTCGCATCCCTCCCCCCTTTCATAGACCTTAACTCTTCTATTCTCTGAGCAGCACTCATAGCAGTAGCATCTATACTCAGTATCATGTGAGCATCTTTGGAAGTCCTTTGTTTTGTAGAGTTGTGACCGCCTGTTCTTTATTGAATTGTGATCACTATTGTTCACTGTCAAGTTAACAGCAACGGCAGAGTACAGCATCGAGGTAAGGGTTCCCAATATGATTAGAAAAGATGGTACGAAAGAGATGATTACTGTAGAGGTGAAAAGCAAATTATCGAGAAGTATGAACATAGTACATGTGTGGCAGACCTGACAAAAATGTACAATTTTACAACATCGACAATTTGTAAAATTCTCAAGAAAGAATAAGAAATTAAGCAATGGATGTTGTGAAAGGTGTACTGACATGTACAAAACAATGGTCATGTGTTCTTAATAATGTAGAAAAGTTGTTTCTCATCTAGATCAATGAGAAGCGGTTAGCAGGGGATACAATTATTGAGAACAGCATACATGTATGCTGGCTTTGTTGAAATAGAGGTAGGTATGTCAGCAGATAAAGAAAACTAAAAAGCCATGGCTGGTTTAAAAGTTTCTAGAGTAGAGCTGGCTGTAAAACATGGGTGAGGCTGCCAGCTCCAGTGTGAAGGCAACAGAGGCATTCGTTGTAGAATTTTAAAAGGTTCATGAATTCCGAGTCTTTGATGGTTCAGCATGTTTTCAATTGTGATGAGACTGGTCTGTTCTGGAAAAAGATGTCCAGGAAGACCTTCATTACTGCATAAGAAAAGACAATTCCCTGTCACAAGCCCATGTAAGACTCTTAACCCGGCTGTTTTGTGCTATTGACTGCAGGAATTGCAAAATCAAACCTCTCCTGGTGTATCATTACAAAATCCATAAGCCTTTAAAATATACAAGGTGTAGAAGAAGCAACTGCACATCATGTAAAATTCAAATAACAAGACTTGGGTGACTCGCATTTTGTTTGCGGAATTATGAAGAACCTCTTACAAAAACAATGTTCCAGCTATGCTTCGATGTCATCGAAGGGACAGCAACAAGAGGTCACAGAAGAGATTTCCTTGGAGGAGGATGAGGGGGTCAAAGCTACAAACCTCCGCCTTGAGTGAAATAAGGGAATGCTAAAAATGTGGGAAACGCTACAAAATTTTATACATCACCCAGATAAGGCTTTGGCAGGGTGATCAGCGAACACATTTAATGACAATCCGATGTCGCAGTTCCATAAGATTAAAAAAAAAAGTCAGACAAAAGCGGTCATCTCTACAGAGATTCCTTGTTGAAATTGAATGTAAGAGTGTAAAAATGACGACCAAGTGTCCGGAAAGTGTAAGCTTGTGATGATACTTTTACCCCCGGGCTATTTGGAAATTTCCAACCCTTAACCCCCAAGGGGTTATTTTTATCCCATCACATTTTGCAGTATACTTTTTTTTAAATTGCTCTAACAGGCTTAATTTTTGTCATAGAGAGGTCAGGTTGGTCTCATTCTCTTGGAAAATGCCTGAATTTCCTCAAAAAATTATCAAAAATATGAAAAAATAAATTTTTATAGCATTTTTTTGCAAGGACGTACCGGTACGTCCATGGGGGTAAAGGGATGGCTTTTGTGAAACGTACCAGTACGTCCTTTGGGGGTAAAAGGGTTAAGTGATGAAATTTTTGGAAGTAGAGTTTGTACCGGTTGGTTTTTTGCTTCAGCTTTGTTATTGGTTATAAGGGTAAAGGAGTTATATGATTTTTTTTCTCATAATTTTTGTGTACATTATCACTGTTCTCATGAAGGGAGATTTCCCCTCCAAGTCATAATTCCCTCCTCTGCCTCTTCTTTCGTCTCCCTCACACCAGTCACGACTCTTCTCAAAGGTAGAGTGAGTTAATTTGTCAGTTACTATTCCTATATTTTATGGAAAATTATTAATTTGTATTTATTTCTGGTGGCAGGAATCATAATGTGTTCACTAGAATATATTACAAAACTTTAAAAATTAATGTACTTGAGTATTTATGGTCGTACTGAATGCAACGAGTTTATTTCCTTTATTTCTTATGGAAAACGATGCTTTAGTTTACGAGTAATGTAGTTTGGGAGCGAGCTCCCAGAACGAACTCAACTCGTAAACCCAGGTACCACTGTATACCGTTCAAATCGATGACTCTGGAGAGTATTGTGATTTACAGTAGTGTGCTGTAGTAATTACAATTATCTTTTCACTTTCATGAGAAAGCTTAATTCAGTTTTATCCTTGTCTGGTCAACTTTTTTTAAATGGTATCACCCAACTGATCTTTGCATGAGATATTAAGGGGTAACAATGTCTTAGTTTCCAACTTAAGATTAACTATCACCAAAAAGTCTCTGTATACATGCAGTATGGTTTTTATCGGTATTGGCAAACAAAACTGAGAATTACCCAAGTAATTTCGTAATTCTACTATTGTTAACTTGGTTTCATCTAGAATAGCATTAGGAAGAACCGGCAACTTGCAGAAAATGGGTTTCAAATTGGTTTGAATCCGACTTACTCATTGTCATTTAACAATCCAAATGGGAACTAATTGATAATTCTAGATACTGATTGCTAAATTCCTTTCAGACTTTATATAGATTTTTAACAATGATTTTATGTTTTGATTCCATTTCATATACTTTATGAGTATATATTATAAGCGAGTGCAAAAGTATTTATCCAAACTTTAGGTTATTTAGCTTGGTTTTCTTTGTTGATTATTTTGTTGTGGCACCAGAGAACTCGTTTCAAATCAATATTTTTTGGCTTGATAAAGCTCATGTTAAGTCCTGTAAAATGGTTATTTTTACTAAGGATTTTCTTGTGGAAAAGTTTTAATAGTAAGGTTATGAAATACCTTTGGAGACCAATCATATATCTGTTAATAGGAAAACCTTGTTGCATCAAATTTAATTGAAACTGAAATTGTGCTGTGGCTGGAAGTGGTCTGGATGCTGGTTTTCAAAAAATCTTTTCTTTTGTATGTTGTAAGAAACTTAACTCGGCAATATTAACTCTACTGATCCAGAAACACATATAACCTAAAATAGAGATTTCAACTGAGCAGTGGGTTGTATATTATAATTTCTCAGAATCTGGTCATTTGCATAAAGATATGAATTATTCTCAGTTCTTTGTGCATGAACACGCTTGGATGAATATACATAATGAATAAAATCCACATAAAGAAATTTAGAGCTACGTCTCAAGTACAATAACAGAAGAGTTAAATCAATGCTTGTAATAAACATTTCAACTATATCCTGCCAATAAAGACTACGTTCACGTATATTTATCGAAGGTTAACTATTCACATGTTTCATGAGTACCACACAACAATACTAGCTCCTCCTTATAACTACTGTAGAGTAAACATTTCAGGGATAGAAAAGAGCTAAGGTAGACTAGGTCAAGTTAGGACAGCAAGTAAGATTAACATGTTGCATTCGTTTGAGACTGTTCACTTTAAAACTATATTTTTGTGAAAATTAAATGAATGTTTTCCCATTGCATCTTTGTGCTACTAATATTTTTACCTCCTCCAATGAAGCTGAACGGAGGTTATGTTTTACCCCCTGTTTGTGTGTATGTTTGTTATTGACTATAGTAACACTAGTTTTTCTACCATTTTTCCAAACCTGCTGCTAGTTCTCCAATATAGTTTACCAGCTTTGTCAGATTACTCGCAAAGCACCTTATCTCCTGTAACAGAGAGGAAAAAAGCTTTCAAATCCCAAATAGCACAATCTGTTAAACATTTATTTTATGAAAAAAAAAAAATCAATAATAACAGTTTTTGTGTTGATGCGCTGAACTTAGATGATACGATTTATCTTGTTTTTATAATGAAAACATTTGAATGCAGGAAATTACGAGAGAGAGAGAGAGAGAGAGAGAGAGAGAGAGAGAGAGAGAGAGAGAGAGAGAGAGAGAGAGAGAGAGAGAGAGAGAGAGAGAGAGAGAGAGAGAGAGAGAGAGAGAGAGAGAGAGAGAGAGAGAGAGAGAGAGAGAGAGGCAATCCTAAGATCTGTCAATCGTTTTCGTCTTATCATTCCCCGTTTTGTCCTCGTTTTCTTTTATACAGGACTCCATTAAGAATTTTTAACTGCCTGGACAGGGTTTGCATTCTCCGTTTAAAAAAAAGAAAAAAATAGGTTGCATAAATATACACAAAACAATATTCGTTGTCGTCTGTGATTACATATTTTCCACATGTTGATACTGTTATTCCTTATCTGATGATGCTCACTTTGTCAAGATAAAAATAGAAAATCAGACAACGAATACTTAATAGCTTTATCAAGACTGTCAAAATATAATTTGTGTTATCTTAATTTTAAAGTAATTTGCCGTTGTTAGTATCCCAATGCTTAGATGAAGGCTATGAATTGAGAAAATTTAAGAATGAATGTTAACCATAGTTTTGTTTGTGAGTTCAAGTATGCGGACGTTATATTCTTAACTTTCATAAGAATGTATATAAAAACCTAAAGAGATGAGAAGCCTTGGGGAATTTTTAAGCACATCAATTTTCCCCAAGCTGAAATTAGCATTATCGAATACTTTTTTTTTTTTCTAAAATACTGAAGCTGACAACGTTGAACTATAAACCCAAGGACAAATAAAAAATGGCCAACCTCGGTAAAAAGAATAATTACTCACGATAATTTTTTTTTATGGCAAGTCTTCTTTACCTTGCTTATTCTATACTGTGGACTCTAAATTTGCTCTGAGAAATGTCTGCTGTCAAGTGAAAAATCTGTTTATTATGTAATAATATGGTTCTAAAATGTTTATGAGGGAAATTATATAAGAGAGGGTTATTCAGCTCTATTAGTTATTGTTGTACTTGAATGTTTGAGACACATTGGTCGACGAAACACCCCAAGAATACGCTCTCTCTCTCTCTCTCTCTCTCTCTCTCTCTCTCTCTCTCTCTCTCTCTCTCTCTCTCTCTCTCTCCTAACATGTACAGACCAAGGTAGAAAGTCTGTGGGGTTCTAATCCACATTTCACTTATTCACGATGAATAAATTCAATTTCTTTACTTCATCGTATTACGATTAAAAGGATGACCCTTGACAAAACCTTAACTTCTCCATGAGATGAATCTTCTAGCAGCGTTTATAATTCTACCTTGTTATTATTTCATTCTACAACGATAGAATTGCTAGTCTAATGACACCATTATCATCATTACCAAACGAAAAGGTTCTTCATTAGTATTGAAGGAAATTTTTTTAAATCCCTCTTGTAGTATGTAGCTTTGAGCTTTTTACCGGGGTTCAAATCAATAAGTTTATGTGCGCATTTGGTACTTTCAATCCTTCTACCTTCCATCTTGCTGTCCAGCTTCTTAACTTTTACTTAGTAATTCAACCTTGAATTTCAACCCCCAATTACAACTCAGCATTGAAAAACCTCCCAGTGTTGAGTCATATGGGTTAGATTCATAAGTATTCTATTTCGGTAGCACCTACGATACTTATCAACACTGTTGTTTTCCTTTTCCGCTGAACAAAGGGAAACAGAGGTCCCTCTTGAGATTGATGGGCCGAATCAAGTCTACATTCTACTCCTCGATGATCCGATTACGGAAAAAGAAGTGAGGGAAGGCATTCAGGAAATCAAGTCCAATAAAGACCCTGGACCTGATGGTGTCCCTCCTGGAGTTTTTAGACTGCTCAATGAAGCTTGGATTTTATTCACAGTATTTGTTCTGAATTCTGTCTTCTTCGTGGTATATCCCTTCTCATGGGCAACTGCCAAATTTGTCAGCATTTTCAAGGGAGGGAACCCTATGGATCCTGGCAACTACTGTGTGATAAACATTATGGCGGCATTGCCCAAGCTCTATGATCATATCCTCAATAACAGATTAAAACAATGGTTTATAACTGAGGAGGAACAAGCTGGGGCCAAGACGGGGAGAGGCTGTGAAGAGCAAATTCTTACTTTGCGCATCTTAATAGACATTACTAGAAAGACAAACGCTCCATTGTATATAATTTTTGTAGATTTTGCTAAGGCTTACGACAAAATGAACAGGAAAACACTCATAGTACTGCTGCAACGAGTGGGATGTGGGTCAAACATGGTAAGAGCCATTCGAAATTCCTTGGAGATAACATCAAGTATTATTGGCAATAGTACAATAGAGGCGGAGGCAGGAGTCAGACAAGATAGTACCAGTTCGTGCTTCCTTTTCACCACTTACGCCAACCCGATGATTCGTATGGTCAAGGAGTATGGTCAGGATGGTTGGCTTAGGTTTTTACATTTGTTATTGCTGACGGATGATACTGTATTAGTCAGCACTACAGAATTAGGTATAAGGTGGAAATTTCAAAATGTGTTGAAATATTTTAAGGAATATGATATGACGGTTAACAACAAAAAGACCAAGCTATTGTGCATTAACGTCAAGGACCCCAACCCTCTCGTTTTTAATGAAATAACGGTAGAAGTTTGTGACAAATACACTTATTTAGGCAATCAGATCATGAATGCTCCAATGTACAAACAGGTTGAAGAGCATATTAAGACGCATTCAAAGAGCTTGCAGAAGCTCCAGTCCCTTTTATCTAAAAATAATGATGTTCCTTTTAGTGTAAAAAGAAAGGTCTGGTCTGCAGGATTAAATAGTTAAATTTTTTATGGGTCTGAGACTTGGATGTCATATAACTTGAAAGCTGCTAGTAATGCTTACCTGAGCAGTTTGCGTGACCTCCTAAGTGTCAGAAAAACAGTCTGCTCTGACTTAGTGTTTTTAGAATCCGGAGAAGCAAGTGCAATAGCATTTATCAAGAAACAACAGCTAAACTTTTTAGGAAAACTTCGTTCTCGACTAGACTTTGACAGGAGTTACTTTGCTACCGTCATAAATAAGGCCATAGAAGTACAGTCTCCGATGGGCATCTACATCGACCAGTTACAGAGAACCCAAGAAGATCCAATTCTAGACGAAAAGAAAACACTAAAAACCCACGTGAATAACAACTTCCAGTCAACTCGACGGATGACTTACAAATAGCTCAACCCACATCTAGTCTTCAGCATTGTACAAGAAGAAGACACCTTTTATTCCAGAACACCATCAAATTGCTAATACGCGGTTACGGCTGAGTTCTCACCACCTTAAAGTTGAGATTGGACGATGGTCAAGAATTCCACGAGAGGAACGCCTTTGCCCCTGTGGATCTGTGCAGGATGAGATCCATGTCATCTTGAACTGCCCTTTGCTCTCGCCTGTTAGAGAAAATTTTGTAGGGATTAACTTTAATTCCTTTAAGGATTGCATGAACTATAATGAAGAACGGGAGCTATGTAAATATATATTCAGCGTAACCCAACTTATTACTCAGTGTAACTCTGAATAAGTCTCAACCCTGTAAATATTTTTTTTTCCATATGTTGCAATGTAATTTTTGTTTGATCTTAGGTTAGGTCTACATTTAGAGTTCATTAGAGCCGATGAAAAGTTAAAGACTATAATGGACAATCATTAGTTAATTTCGGATCTTTATCCCTTATTTGATTTACCGAATGTAAGAAATAGAAAATGAAATGTATATTTGCATCTGCATAAAAATGTAATAATTATTGTCAATAACTAACTAACTAACTAACTGTCCCATATTTCTACATTTAACACTCACTCCTGTCTCCCCTCCCCCAAAAATATTTTGTTTCAGTCTTTACTTTAGTTCTCATGGAAGATGTCGTTTCTGAAATATTGGCAAATTTAACCAGTAATTGTAATTCTTCACTTCCTGAATCTGGAAAATATTACTAAAATGTAAGAAAATCTTTAAGAATATCTATTTTCTTCATCTAAGGCAAGTTTCTTTTTATGTAGATTTTTAAAGGTTTGCTTGCGAGGTTTGGTACTAGGTTAGTTTCTGTTCACACTGAAATATTGTGAATGTTTGAGTAGTCCTAACTCTGCTTGGTTGTTCATATGGTATTTTACATATGTATGTTGTATGTAAAATACTTCACATAGCACAGGTTATGAATGCTTGCTTTGACTTTCTTAGTGTCCGAACTGTTGCTTATATAAAGCACTATGCTCTATAATAATCCCCACTTATGAAAAGTAGCTTCTTTAAAGAAAAAAGCAATAAAATGAGCTGGATTTTATATTTTTACTTTACGTAGGGTTTTATACCACAAATTGGGATAAATTACACTAAGCATAAGAAAAACATGTCATTATAAACTTTTTTTGAATACCTGAATCTACCAAAAACATGGTATTAATAAAGCTCGCTTTTAATGATAATTACAGAGACGTAAAAGGAGCATGCTACTGTCAAACACCGAAGCCGAGATGGAAGGGAGTGTAACTCGGCGGGGAAATTATGAATTCGTTTATTTGTAAGTTTTATCCAACACTTCAGTATCATCAAACCTAAATTATTGCTATTAATAAAATCTAAACACAAGTATGTCATCTACATATCATATACAGAAAGGGAGTCCTCCTATGATACCATCCATGAGGCGTTGAAAAGTGGCCCCAGTATTATGAAGCCCAAACCAGGACTAATTGAATGTGTATGAGCCGAATGGGTGGTGATGACGGTCTAGGGGATGTCTTCTAGGTTCATGGGCACCTGATAATACCTTTTCAGGAGGTCGAGAGTGGAGAATACCTTTGCTTTGTGAAGGTTGGAGGTAACGTCGGTGATGTTGAGGAGGGGCTAGTGATACGGTTCTGGCTACATGTTCAGACACCTGTAATCCCTATAATGGTACAGGGAGCCATCCTTCTTCAGGACTATGTGTATGGGTGACAACCATGGGCTTGAAACCTTTTGACAAGGCCCCATTTCTTCTATTTTTGACGAACGTCTGTTTAGCAGTTGCCAAACGATCCGTGATCAGGTGTTTGAATCTGGCAAACACCAGGGACGCTGTTGTCTTGATATGGGGATAAATACTATCTTGGCAGGAACCGTGGTCATTTGGAGAAGTTCTGGTTGGACGGCCTCCGGCTACGATGTGAGGAGGTTGGCATAGGCATCTGTGGGGTAATGTGGAGTACAAGGTCGGAGGAGGCGGGTTGAAGAGCTGTTGACGAGTATCAGTTTGCATTGACCAAACATTGATGAGCCACATCAACCAGGTGGCGGAAATGGTCGAGGAAACCCACACTGATTATTGGCAATGTTACTTCAGCAACGAGAAACTTTCAATGGTATTTTGTGCTCCTAAATAAGAGTGTCAGTGTTTCGTACCATGGATGGTGATCTTAGATCTATTGGCAGCTCTCAGGTGGATGTCAGCAGGCTTAAAATGACTGGCGTGTCCTGGAGAGTGACATTGGTAGAAGGGAACGACAAGCACCAGTCTCTACCAAAAACTGCACATCAGAACCTGCATCATGAAAAATAAAAGGTTAGTGAGAAGGGAGGAAACTACCACAAGCAATGGCCGACTTACTAGTTTTTTGGTCTCTGACAACTGTCCACACACTTCGCATCAGCCTTGTATCTGGAGTGTTAGTAGTATAACTGGAGCTGATGGGCGTCAGTAAGTAGCTGTAGTGGTCGTTGGTTGGGGAGTGGGCGAGGGGCAGCATATGTGGGTAGTGGGCGGCTTTGCCGCCGCTCTAGCATTTCATGGGGAGGCTGTCTGTGTTTTACCGCATTCACATGAGCTTTGGTCAGCGTTGAGTGGTTATCCAGTTCATCAGGAGTGGAGGTGTTGATAAAGGTCTTGAAGGTGGGGAAGTGGCTGTCCATAAGGGAGTAGACTTTGGTCATCAGGTCCTTCATGGGCAAGGTATCAACATCGGGGATGGTGGAGCATACAGGTTTGGGTAGCTGTCGTGCCCATGGGGCACAAAATAGATTCACTTCCCGAGGAGAGCCATCTGCGGCAGGTTGCGAGTGATACTGGTCATTTCCCTGAGGGTGTGCAAAGCCTTTTGGTCCCCCACTGATAGTTAAGAGAGCTGAAAAAGCTTGGCTATATGGGCAGCTGGCAATAGTGAATACTGCTCCAGGAGTTATGGTTTGAGGGCATCATACTCTATTGAGGTGTTCCTCAGATCGCAAAGCCAGTCAGAGATTGCCAGTTAAGTGTCCCTGGGAATCGCCGCGACGACATACTCTGCTTTGCTGCTTGAGCGAGTCACATCCTTGAAACAAAACTGAATTTTGGGGCACTGAAACAGGCCAAAGCTTCTCTACTGGCTAAGGGCAGCAGTTTCATTTTTGCAACGTGGACGGAAGAGTCAATTTCGTTGGGTGGAATCAATAAAGATAAGCAGGAAGGTGGCAGGAGCTGCTCACTTCATGTATCACCAATGTGGCAAGCTGATAAGGGTCTTAACAGAAAGACAGGTTGGACATGACTGGTTTATTCAAATGACATAACAAGCTTATATAAAAACGGTTGAGGATAACATTGACTTAAAAACTTTAACAATATCAAACAAGCAATGGCAAGCTTATATAGATTTTACTATTATCAGTGTGAGAGAGAGAAAAAAACGACCAATCGCTTTACAATGTATGATAGTGTATGAAATACACGAGCATTACAAGTGAGTGTCAGATATGTAGGGGATAATTATCTCATTCAAGACCTTCGGTATCCTCTTGATAGTGGAATTGGTTTGAGAGATAGTGGGTTTCAGGGAACCCTTGTCTTATGAATCTGTACAGTACCTTAGCATTATCTCAGCCCATAGTCACTTATAATTTTAGGCAATCTGATGGAGTCCTGTTAATTATTGGCCTTGACTAAAAGCTTGGAAAATCTCTTCTTAAGTTCTTCAGTTTGGTCTTTCATCAGCTGCAGTAACTTACCAGCCCACAACAATAAAGCCTAATGTGAAGAACCTGGTTTTTTATGATCTCCTCAACTTCGGATCGGCCTTTAAAGATGAATATCACGCCTTATGATAAATCATCAACAATCCAGGTGTTACCCCGAAGGCCCCTACCTGTAAGTACTTCTTAGAGCCTATAGCAAGCCCTTTCTCGTAGGATCCCTTATAATGAGGCACAGTACCGTCCCCGGAGGACCAAAGGAGGTATGTGGGAACATAGTCTAAAAGTTTCTATGCCCAGAAAATACTACATCTGACACTGCCATAACTGTCCGAAGACGTATGCTGGCCTACAGAAGTCAGGCAGCCACATACCAATACTAAGCTGATTTCCATGGATCCCTTATAATGAGGCACAGTACCGTCCCCGGAGGACCAAAGGAGGTATGTGGGAACATAGTCTAAAAGTTTCTATGCCCAGAAAATACTACATCTGACACTGCCATAACTGTCCGAAGACGTATGCTGGCCTACAGAAGTCAGGCAGCCACATACCAATACTAAGTTGATTTCCATGGCTGAATCTCCCCCGCCCCCCAAAAGAAGTGATTGACGGAATCTGGATCATCCATCGGGAAAGTTACTACGGCCGACTGACCATAGCTGAAGACATAGTATTGAAAAGCTGACCTTAAACAACATGAGAGTCAAATTACCTTCTCCCTGAAGGAATGGTGTACCGCACGTGTTTCCCACACAGTCATACATCATAATGATATTTTCTTTTTTATTGTATATCTCGTTCTGCACCTCACTGTTTACAGAACCGGTTTCAGCTTGTCTTTTTACGAAGTGATGTGTTTGAATTTTTGTGACCTTCAACTGCGTCTTATATAAAAGCCTGCTGTCTGTTGAAATAAAGTTAGTTGCATTCATCTCACCTCTTAGTTACAACCTAACTGCGAGCTCGCACATTGGTGACTAGTGGAGTGCCCTCCTGCCCCCTCACTGCTGTTTGCCACCCACAGAACCTGCTTCTTAGGCACATGCCACCTCAGTGAAACTGCTACCCTTTGCCAGCGGAGAAGCATTTGATTGGTTCCAGAATGCTAAAGTACAGTTTTGCATTAAGGGCATGACTCAGTCAAGCACTAAAGCAGATTATGTTTTCGTGGCGATCCCCGAGGACACTTTCCTGGAAATCTCTGATGGGATTTGCAAGCCATACGACACCCTAAAAAAACACTCTCTGGAGTATTACTCATAATCGCCCGTTGCCCGCTTAGCTAAACTTTTTCAGCTCTCTCAACAACTGTTGGGGGACCAAAAGGCTTTGGTTGCCCTCAGAAAAATGATCAGTATTGCTCGCCTGCAACCTGCCACAGACAGCTCTCCTTTGTGTACGATGCCTGCCCAAACCTGTACATGCTCCCATCCCTGATGTCAATATTTTGCCTGTGAAGGACCTAATGACCAAAGTCGATGCCCCTATGGACAGCCACTTCTCTACCTTCAAGACCTCCACAGAGGACAACTATTCAACATCAACCGAAGCTGACGTGAATGTGGTAGGACACAGATGGCCAACCCGTAACGTGCCTAATCAGAGACAAAACCGCCCACCACCCACTGCTCGCTCATGCCCCAACCAATGACCTTTACAGCCACTTACTGATGCCTTTCTGCCACAGTTATGCTACTACCGTTCCAGATTTGGGGCTGCTGTGAAGAAATGTTCAAACTGTTGTCAGTGGCAAAAAAACGTTTAAGTAGGCCATCGCTTGTGGCGGTGGCCTCCCCTGTCACTGATCTTTTATTTTTACATGATGAGGGTACTGGAATACGATTTTTGGTAGACAATGGTGCTTGCCATTCTCTTCTGCCAAGACCACTCACTAGGACACGGAGTGGTCTGTCTAAATCTGCCGACTTCCTCCTAGTAGCTGCTAACAAATTTGCGATCCCTGCCCATAACCATGAGAACCTCACATTATCATTTGAAAGCGTCAAATATCACTAAAAGTTTCTTATTGCTAATGTTACATTGCCAATCCTCGGACTGGATTTCCTGTCTCGTTATCACCTCCTGGTTGATGTTGATGAAGCTCACCAAAGGCTAGTCAATGTAGACTCTTTCTCATCCACACCTCTTCAACCCGCTCCTTCTGACCTCACTCTCCACATCAGCGCACCCACGGATTCCTACACCCACCTCCTCACATGGTACCTGGAAGTCCTCTGTCCAGAAGTTCACCAAACCCCCACGGTTCCCGGTAAGCACGGTATTTATCACCATATCAAGACGATAGGGCTTCCAGTGTTTGCCAGATTCCAGCATCTGGCACTGGATTATTTGCCAGCCACCAAAAAAATTTTCCCCAAAATGGAAGAAATGGGTCTTTGCCAAAAGGCCTCTACCCCATATTCGTCACCCTTACACATCGTCCTGAAGAAAGATGGCTCATTGCGTTCATATGGGGATTAAAGGAGTTTGAGCATGCAGACAGAACTGGATCACTACTCCCTCCCAAACATTGCCAACGTGACCTCCTGCTTGCACAAAGCATAGGTTTTCTCCACGCTCGACCGCCTGAAGGCGTATTATCAGGTGCCTATGACCCCAGAAGACATATCCAAGATCACCATCACCACCCCCTTTGGTACATACACCTTCAATTGCTTCTGTTTTGGCCTTCGTAATGCAGGGGCCACTTTTCAATGCCTCATGGATGGCATCATAGGGGACGTCTCCTTCAGTGTACTTTACGTGGATGACATACTTGCGTTCTCTTCTGCCAAAGAGGAACACCTCCGTCACCTACGCATCGTGCTTGGCCGCCTACAATACAGCGGCCTTGTAGTCCAGTACGACAAGTGTACCTTTGACGCCAATGAAGTATCATTCTTAGGACAGCACATCACTCCTGAAGGAATCCACCTCTCCCTGAGAAGGTAGCAGCTGTTCAGAACTTCCCCACGCCCTCGACCATCAAAGCACTGCAAGAATTCTTGGGTATGATCAACTATTATCACCATCTCCTGCCAGCCATTGCTGCTACTCTTGCCCCCCTCTATGCCTCCCTCAAGGGTAAGCCAAAAGACCAGAAGTGGGGTCCCTTTCAAGAAATGGCTCTCTGCAATGCAAAAAATTCCCTATCAACTGCTGCTGCTCTTACTTTTTCTTTGCCACATGCACCTCTACTTCTCTTCACTGATGCCAGTGACATTACTATTATTATTATTATTATTATTATTATTATTATTATTATTGTTATTATTATTATGCAGTACTCGAGCAGGTGGTCAACGGCTAACCCCGCCCATTGGCCTTCTTCACTAGAAACCTGTCCAAGGCAGAATGCGGCTACAGTACTCTACCTTCGACCACGAATTGCTGGTGGTGCACTTGGCTGTCTGTCACTTTGGCCACTTCTTGGAAGGTACGCCCTTTGTCATTCGCACAGACCACATGCCTCTGGTGCATGCCTTCACTCGACACTCTGACGCCTGGTCTTCCCGTCAGCACCAACATCTCTGCCGTGACTGAATACAAATGCACCCTTCAACATGTCCCTGGGAAAATGAATGCCATTGCTGATGCCCTGTTAAGAAACACATTGGCCACCATTCATCTGGGATTAGATTACAACGCCTTGGCAGATCACCAACGAAAAGATCCAGAGTACCAAGCACGAAGGACATCCTTTACATCCCTCCATTGGGAAGATGTCCCTCTCAATAACTCCAACGCCACCCTCTTCTGTGACATCAGTACTGGTAGACCTAGACCGTGGATACCTTCTCCCATGCGCCGACAAGTGTTTAATTTCATTCATGGCTTTTCACATCCCTCATGCCAATCTACTGCATAGCTACTGAAGACGAAGTTCATTTGCACGGCATTACTAAGGATGCTAGGAATTAGGTCCATGCCTGTACTTCAGGCCAAACTTCAAAAGTACATCGACACAGATTCAGGAGTGGGCACCTATCCTCAACATCAGCATCATTTTGCCCAAATTCACGTCAATATAGTTGGGCCCCTACCCACATCACAAGGACATCATTACCTGTTTACTGTTATCAAACACTCCACTCGTTGGCCTGAAGCCATTCCCATGGAAACTGCAACGTCCACCTCATGTACATCTGCCGTACTCTCAGAATGGATAGCAAGATTTGGTATTCGTGAGCAGTTTACCTCTGACAGGGGTACCACTTTCACCTCTCAATACATAAAACACTGAATATCCAAAGGTTTCTTGAGTACACTCAAAACAATACTGGGTGATTATTATTAAGAGCTATTTAAAACCACTTCTTACTTCGATTCTTTAACAGGATATAAGCGAGTATGAAATAAACACAGGTGATTGAAATAATACACTCTTTAAAAAGATAAATATATTCTATATAAATTACAACACTTTGAAAGAATTTACATAAAAACAAAAATAAATCACTCGAAATATTAAGTCTGAACAAAACTCAGATTAAGACAAAAATGTTATGCTCTGAAAATTGTATAATCACTAGACTCGAAATATTAAATCTGAATAAAACCTTAGACTAAGACAAAAGAAATAATACCAATGAAAATTATACAATCACTTGTTTCACTTGAAATTAAATTTTACACCAACATTTAAGTTTGATACTTAATGAAAATAGATAACCGGATCACGATACAAATACCTTTCACGTTTCTACAGGACCAGTCACAAAAGCTCTCTAGAGAATTTTTATAAATACTCACTTATGTTTACAAAAACCCATCACACCAAAACTTAGAGATTTCACTGAACACTTTTAAAACAATACACTGATCTAGTGTGATAGGCGTGAGAGAGAGAGAGAGAGGGGGGGGGGAGATGGCTATGATTTAAGGCTGGAATTCTCTATCTAATCTATGCATCCCTGGGGTCGCTTATATATGAAACTTAGCTACTTCCAGAAATTTCTAATAGATTACAGTATTCTTGTGGCTTTGGCCGGCACCTAGCGACGCCAGAGTTACCAACTAGATAAAAATATCAAGAGATGAACCTGGGTTTCAGGTAACTCTCCCTCTCAGCTGCTCCACCCACCCACCATTCTCGGAAATGGAAAAAGATACAATCTAACACTAGGATTTTTGAGATCCTTCCAAAGCACATGGCAAAATAAGATTTGCATATTTTCTCACAAACATGATGCAATACCTCATAAAAATATAAAAGAAAATTACTTAAGCCCTTGTTCATATCTCGTATCGTCATATAACACTCTTAAAACAGATTACGTAAGACTTTGTAACAAAAATATGTGAAATAAAAACTTTTTCTTAAAAGTAACGTAAATTTACTTATACTGACTGGAATGAAGAATACAATGAAATTAACGACAAAAGTCTTACGTAATTTACATAACAAACTTATACCTACATGAGAGTAACTCATCTTAAGCGGTGGCTATTCGCCTCTTCAACGCACATATAAAAACATAAATAAAATACATGAATAAACTACTGTATTTACTCCATAACAAGATTTAGAAAGAAATGAGTTTCCAAGATCCCAAAGACTGAGATTGATTTGCAATTATCAGCCAAAAAATTCTCCTCTGCTTAGCAAGTGTTCCCTCTGCCTAATCTACATAGTGCCATTTCGTATTTATAGAGTAGATCTACATTGTGCGAGCGTACAGTTAGGTTGTAACTGAGAAGCGAGGTGAATGCATCCAACTTTATTTCAACAAACAATGGGCTTTTATACAAGACTTTTAGTAGAAGAAGGTCACAAAAATTTAAATGCATCAATTCATGAAAAGACAAGCTTAAACTGGTTCTGTTAACAGTGAGGTGTATAGCAAGATATACAATGAAAATGGACATACCGTTACATTGTACGAGTTTGTGTGAAACACATGCAGTACATGTATCCCCCCCTAAAAATGACATGCATGTGAAATATGGCACCCTGCTATTGATAGGCATACTGTAGGCGGGTCATGTGGCAGGAGATATGTAAGTTTTAGGTGATCAATGGAGACCCAGTCTTCTTTGCCGCACATGTTAATGAAGAATGGTTTTCATTCTTTTGGAGGTTTTGTTGTTTAGGAACGGAATTTCTCACGGAATGTACAGTTCGGATGAGATGGTAAATATTTAACTTGGCGTGAGTTGGTTGCGGTCAGGCAGTTTTAATTACTTTAGATCATGAAATTGAAAGGGGAAGAGTTAAATGGTTTACTGACTATAAAAATATAGCTTGCATCATTTGTAAAAGTAGCATGAAAAAAGATTTGCAAAATGTTGTTCTTACTATTTACAGACATTGTTTAGTTAACGCCATGTATTTGGAGATAGAATGGATTCCAAGGTCTCTTGATGAAAACCAGATTTTTTATTTTTTTAAGTCAACTTAGAGACAATGATGATTGGGATGTGTCTGTTCAGATTTTCAACTACATCAATGATTTATGGGGACCATATACAATTGACTGGTTTGCTAGTGACAGCAAAAACAAAATGGATAAATCTTATGCAAGGTATTGGATTATGGTATGCTCTGTAATAGACGCTTTACGGAGTGTTGGGCAGATGTGAATGGCTGGTTTTCTCAACCCATTTAATTATCTAGTTTGTACGTAGAGTTATAACCAAAATGAAAGAAGATAAAACTTTTGGCGTTTTAGTAATTTGTTTATGGAAATCTTCAAGTTTTTGCTTATTTCATGCCCAGATAGAACTAGTTTTGACTATTTTGTCAATGGTATTGTTTATTTACCAACACTGGACTTCTATATTATTTTGTGGTCATTATATGTTAATGTTTGGTAATGCTGATTTAATTTTTTTGTTATGTTTGAAAATTTATTTTCGATATGAATAGTGTGTTTTATTTTCACATGTATTTCTGTATGTATATGAACATGATTTAGACATTCTTCCGGAATCTGTGAAAGAAAACATAGAAGGAAATTCAGAATTATTAAGATTCGCGCAAGTTCGACCACTAAGGAAGGGATACTACTATTCCATAGCAATGTGAAATGAGTGACTTGATTGCAGAAAAATGACATTACCATTTGTGATTTGTGATTATTTTGCAAGTTTAATTCAGGAAGGGGTTTCTGTGAGTGTGTTATCTTCAACATTATATGGACTTCGACATGTGCATTCTATAATTGGAATTTCATCTCCAACAGATTCGGAGTATGTGAAGAATGTGTTTGAGGCAGTGAAAAGACGTTTATCAGTCCATGTAACGAAAAAATAACATATAAGTGCAAGTAAGTTCAGACAAATATTTGTAATCTTTTACGTGAAAACATATATAATCAAAAGTAACTATTTGTGCATGTTTAATTGCTTATGCTGTTTTTCACGTATTAACGAGTTACTGAACATCAGATGATCAGATGTTTGTTTTGAACAGACTCATATGTTTATTTTCATTAAGAAAAGCGAGATAGATGTTTATAAGAATGATCTAGTTATTGATAGAACGCTAAGTGATTTATGTCCTGTAAACATTTTGGAAATGTATTTTGATAGTTGTGGGTTTTTCAAATGAAATTTCAGAATTTATTTTCGGAAACAAGAGTGAAATAAAGTCTGGTTATCAGCTAAGAAAGGGAAAGCAACCATTGACGTATTAAAGAATGCTAGAATTATTCATCGAAGCTTTTCAATCTTTTGTACCAGATATATACAAAATTTCGTTTACATTGTTTAACCCTTTTACCCCCAAAGGACGTACTGGTACGTTTCACAAAAGCCATCCCTTTACCCCCATGGACGTACCGGTACGTCCTTGCAAAAAAATGCTATAAAAATTAGTTTTTCATATTTTTTGATAATTGTTTGAGAAAATTCAGACATTTTCCAAGAGAATGAGACCAACCTGACCTCTCTATGACAAAAATTAAGGCTGTTAGAGCAATTTAAATAAAATATACTGCAAAATGTGCTGGGAAAAAAATAACCCCCTGGGGGTTAAGGGTTGGAAATTTCCAAAAACCCCGGGGGTAAAAGTTAAGAGCGGGTGGCGCCATAGTTTGTAAAAAAATCTGGTGTTTCAGACATAATTCAAGAGACATGGGAGATGGAGATCAGAATTTGCAATTAATGGTTACATAAAAAAAAAAATATGCTCTATTCCTCTTAAATTTCGTTTATAAATGTCCTAATTTTTCCAATTCCTTTCCTTCACTCTGCATAGATATGAACGCAAATGCAAGAGATAAGTTATTGATGTGTTGTTATTATTATTGTTATTATTATTATTATTATTATTAGTAGTAGTAGTAGTAGTAGTAGTAGTAGCAGTAGTAGTAGTAGTAAGTGCAAAACATATATAATTTATTTCGTTTGAAGTAGGTGAATTAGAACATAATTACTTCCTATTGTGGAAAACATGAATAATAATTAGGGGCGTGGCTTGAATGTTTTGAAAGGAAATAAGGTTTGACTGGTAGTCATTCTGGCGTTCAAACTTTGCACGGGAAAGTTTTTTTTAATGTTATTACAGTCTACTTGTATTAACCCAGTACTTGATAAGCTGCTTACTGAGTTAAATAATTGCGGGTTCTTGACCCAGTAAGACGAGCTGCATGTCAGATTCCAAACTTCAGAAGTTTGACGAATGTTTGTGCATTGATGCTGAAGATTGCATTGTGTATTTGATATTGGATTGGTTTTTCTGCATAACCATGAGTGCAAATGCAAAAAAAAAAAAAAAATGATTGATTGTTATTTGGTGTTTGTTATTATTGTTAAGTGCAAGTACGAAAGAACGCTTCCTTTTCTTTGTTTTCTCTTGTCCCGTAAAGGCAAGTTTTTTTTTTTTTTTTTTTTTTTTTTTTTTTTTGACTGGTAATTCTACAATAGCAAATTTGTTGGTCAATTATGAGGATGCACGTACATCTTTACATCACCAATCTCGTGACTCTCGCAGAAACCATTACCCTTAAATTTAAAATTAATCATACAACTGTTTCTCTTCTTGTATTTGTTCTGATTTAATCTAATATATGATTGCAAACCTTTCCAATTTTTTTCAGTTTTTATACGACTATGACCATGATTATAATCTCCATATGCATTTCATGCACCAACAACCAATGCAGCTATTTTTAGTCCTCTGCAGGACAAAGACCTCAAACATGTCCTTAGCCATGCATGGATTTTTGGCCATTCTCATCACCACGCTGGCCACTGCAGATTGGTGATAGTGGGAGACTTTAGTCTGACCGTTCACAGCAAACAAACCTAGTATGGTTGTCCCTGACTACTATAGTACATCTTTGCTGACACATTCGATACATAAACCCTTTCACCGTTTCACAGAGTAAGAATAATTCCTATCCTTTCTTCCTTACATTCTGTCTTTATCATTGAAAATTACCTGTTACTTCATTTTTATTCGATCAGAAGAAAAATATGCATTAACAGGTAGTGCTTTTTGCTGATGATGTTATACTGTGTAGCACTAGGCGAGAGGTAGTAGAAGAGAAACTGGAGGAGTGGAGAAGAGAACTGGAAAATAGAGGTTTGAAGATCAGCAGGAAAAAGATAGAGTATTTGAGATTGAAAAATGGCGAGAATGGGGAAGTTAGTTTACAAAGAGAGAGATTGAAAAGAGTTGAAAATTTCAGGTATTTAGGATCAACAGTTGCAAAGGATGGTGATCTGGGGGCAGAAATAAACCACAGAATACAAGCAGGATGGAAGAATTGGAAAAAAAAGTGCGTGGAGTTCTATGCGACAGGAAAATAGGGGTTAAGTTGAAAGATGGATGTGGCAGAGATGAGAATGTTGAGATGGATGTGTGGGGTGACAAGAAGAGATAAGATACGGAATGAGGTAATTAGGGGTACCACAGGAGTTAGAAAACTATCAGATAAGATCCAAGAAAGTAGACTGAGGTGGTACGGTCATGTCATGAGAAGAGATGAACAGTATATTGGGAGGAGAGTAATGGAAATGGAGGTACAGGGAACGAGAAGGAGAGGAAGACCAAAGCGAAGGTGGGTGGACTGTATCAAGGATGACCTTCGATCAAAGGGATTAACCGGTGATGAGGTGAGGGACAGAGGTAGATGGAGAAAGATGACCAGAAACATCAACCCCACATAGAAGTGGGAAAAGATGTAGACAAAGAAGAAGACGAATATGCATTGGTATAGATAGCATCTCGTGAGGCAAACTTTGTTACATAACATCATTTACATAACAAATAATATAACCTGATTAAGATTCAGTGAAGGTACACTATGTAGGATAGTGGAATCGCTCTATCTGCAGATAAAAAAAATCCCTAAGGCGAGAACGACGAATTCCCAACATTGGGCTGTTTCCTTTTAATTGTCTAGAGGAAGAAATTAACGGAAAATAAAAGGTAAATGCAAAGTCGAAATCTACTTTTTCGTTCAAAAGTAATTTGTTATGTTCAAAAGATACGAAACCAGAATCCAGTTTCTTCTCAGACGTTCGTATCATTGATACCAGTTTTTCTGATATTAAGGATTACGAATTATCCTTGTCTTGGCCTGCAGCAAAATGATCCCAGAAAAAAAAAATCATAATGTTACAGCGTCTGTTCGATTACAGTGGATTACATCTCATTGCGAAAGAAAGTGCCTTGCATGAGTAACAAATATATCAATCTAATTATGTACTTTATGTAATGCTTTTTCTGAATTACCACTAAGCGGTATGGTGGTATGCATCAAAGGAGGTATGATCCCGTTATAGGAAAAAATACGAATCTATGGAAATTTATAGATATTTTTCTTGGAATTAAATCAAATAACAAATGTACAATGTTGAACAAAAGAAATTATGCACCTTTTTTATCCATGTAAAGCCATACAATTATTAGAATAAAAATACATTATAATAAGTAGTATACTTTTAGAAAAATGTATTTCAAGTAAATTCCCAAAACCTTTCCAAAACTATGCCTCTCTTCCCCCCCCCCCCCCCCCCCCCGCACACACATTCTGAGAACGAAGTCATCGCTGAAGACGCTTTTAATGGTGGAAGGAAGTTTTATCACATGAATATGATCTGGACTCCTTGTCAATGTATCCAATGCTCAATTAATCTCCGGAGATGCCAAATTAGACAGCGTTGGAACTCGTCCCAGAAGCCTAAAATACATTGTACAGGCTATATCATTGTTTTATCGTGGCTATAAATATCCAACCCGTTTTACCGGTTCCTTGATCATAGCGCTCTCTTGAATCTAATTGACCCACCCTTGACAGAGAGGCCTGTCGTATTTTACGATTAATGCTGTCCCTCTATTGACCAATGGTGTTGTGCTTCTTTGCATAAAGTCTCATTCAACTAATGTGGGTTCAAATTGTATAATTCATTCACTGGATCGATTGTAATTATTAGTTCCTGAATCTCCAAAGATTTGCGTATGGTTCATTTAAATGATCGGACTTCAGAATATCTTTATTTTTTTGTCTTTTGGGAACATACTTTTAGTGCTTTAATCAAATTTAAAGAACACAATATTTATACCAACTTTCTCCAGGCTGCAGTTATAGATAACGCCTTTGTCGTGTTGTGGATGATTTTTCAAATCCCATAATTATATCTTTTTTTATCTTTTATTATGTAATACACATTTACAATCTTACAACTTATAACATATATTCATCATGGTATATTAACATAAATGATTTTCTATTTTGCATATAGTGTATTTACAATAATTATATTTCATAATTATTTCCCTCAGCATTTCAGTAACTTTGCTGGATAGATTTCTACTCATTTGTCGATTATCTTTTAAACTGAACAAACGTATCTAATTACAAAGCACCAGAAGATTGAGCAACCATGTCAAAATACCAGAGGCAAAACATAAGTCTAGTCAAACCACTGACTGACACTAAGTACTTACGAAACCCTTTGTATTTCCCTTCTCACTGAAACACCGTCTTGTGAAAGCCTCGCGACTTCAACAGGGAATCTCCCCTATATGATAAATCAACCAGTGTCTGGATAACATACTATATATATATATATATATATATATATATATACAGTATATATATATATATATATATATATATATACAGTATATATATATATATATATATATATATATATATATATATATATATATACGTTAGTTTATGTTTTACACATACATACACACACATATATATATATACATATATATATAGGTATATATATATATATATATGTATATATATATATATATATATATATGTACATGTATATAAATATATATATATATGTGTGTGTGTGTATGTATGTGTAAAACCTAAACTAACGTACACATATATATATATATATATATATATATATATATATATATATATATATATATAGATACGTTAGTTTAGGTTTTACACACACACATATATATATATATATATATATATATATATATATATATATATATATGTGTGTGTGTGTGTGTGTGTGTGTGTGGAAAACCTAAACTAACGTATATATATATATATATATATATATATATATATATATATATTTCCAGTCACGCCCAGTGGCATTGCCAGACGTATATCTACTCGGTATCTCCCCGTCCCTCGGGTATGGGTAGAGGGAGTAATCTTACCCTAATTAGAGGGGATGTATTCAGGAAAGGGGGGGAGGGTATTCGAAGGGTTGAATCTGTGCATGTGCATATCTATCTAATTATTTATCCGTCATTTTGACGGGTTGCGTACACTAGTTTCTATATATTACGTTGAAGCCATATGATTGAGAAGATGGCTTTCGAATCATTAAAGTCTTTCATTACACTTGTAGTCTGATTGTTTGGACATTTCCATCTTTATTTAAAATTACTGCCCTAACAAATAAAATATATATATACACACACACACACACATATATATATATATATATATATATATATATATATATATATATATATATATATATATATATATGTGTGTGTATATATACACACACACACACACACATATATATATATATATATATATATATATATATATATATATATATATATATATATATATATAAAACCAAAGATAAGAGTGGGAATTTAGCGGAAATCCTCAACCAATTGATATTGAAAATAACCCAAGAATTATCTTACTGATTTTTCATTAAAATAATTTAAGGGCATGACTACCCTTTAGAACTGGTGCATGAATTGCAGGGCTAAACTGGTTCTGTCTGGTTTGCCTTGCAAACTTAAGTCTAGAACAAACAAGAACAAGAGATACACCTTTGAACAAACGTTATTCTTATAATACGCTGCGTCCCAACAAAAGGGCCAACCTACACTTGACACACTTTAATGAATTTAGTATTCGGGTGGTGAATATGTGGGTGTCTCTCTTTTCAAAATCACGAGAAAGCTTTTAACTCAAGTATCCAATTATAAGAGTAGTAAATACTAAATAAATGAAGCAAATATTCATATATACAGAGATAGATAGATAGATAGATAGATACCTTTCATTAAACTAAACAAAATTTGTTGTCTCTTCTATTGTTTTAAGGAATTTCAAATTTAGTAAACATCTATAAAGACTTGTAAGCTAAATAGGGTTTGGAGACATTCCTTGATTTAGGAAGGAACTCATTTTCATTGATGCAAAATCAAAAGACTGGTCATATATGATTAGCCACGTGAAGGCAAATGGTGATAAGATGTATGTGTATATATGCATATATCCCTTTCTGAGTGAGGATACCTTAACGTGATGAAAGGGTTTGTGCATCGCTATGATCGGCAAAGCTATATATACTAGTCAAGACCAACCATATTAGGTTGGTTTGCTGTGAGCGATCAGTCAAAAGTCTCCCACCATCACCAGTCCGCAGTTGACAAGCATGGTGAGGGAAACTGGCCAAACCCCAGACATGAATATGGACATTATCAGATGTTAACGTAATTTTTCAGTTTTTAGTCAACCTTGTGATTTTGTTAACATTTAGTATTAAGGCATTTAGTATATAAGTATTTATTTTTATGGAAATTTGTATCGTATATATTACGAAAGTTAAGTTGTAGCGTGGTGATTTTGAGCCTTTTCCCCGCTCGTTAAAGTTTTTGAATTACCCTTTTAACACTCATTATCTTTTTTGTTTACGTTTTGGGTACGTGACTGGAGACCTCGGTGAGGGAGGTGATAAGGAGACAGAGCGAGTGTTTAGCCAAAGCCTTCGGGCTTTCTACAGAGGCTATACCCTTTTGATCTGCAGCTGCCGCACTTAGAATATTTTATCACCGCTTTTGGACGTATGTTGAGTGCTGTCCTTCGCAGGTACGCTTCTGGCCATCTGCGGTGTTGCGTCCTGCTTGTATTGCAGGGGATTTGTGCCACCTGCGGCCTTATCTTGCTGCCACCTCAGTGGAAGATTTTTCCTGAGGTGTTAGGAGCATTCGCTTTTCCAGGACGTCTTTGATTTTATTGCAGCTGTGGGGGCATTGATACCCGTCAGAAGTCAAGTAGGGAGACAGATCCCAGATAAGCGTTCCTTTTTGTATGGTCGTGCAGGACCTCTCGACTCCTCCTTCCCGGTGCTTCTGTGTTCCCCTGTTAGCAGAGTTCTGGAATTCTTGGGATCACGGCCTACTGTAAAGCAAGACATTTATTATTAGTCTGGGATCATGGACTCCCTTTCTGAGTGTGAAGAGATTTTTTTTTTTTTGTTATTCATTATCATTTATATATATAGATATATCTTATAATGAACTGTTGAGACAGTGGGAATTTGTTGCCCCTTTTGTTTGTTTTGTTATGATTATAAATTCTGATGATGTTAACAGCCTTGTGGCTTTTATATTATTGTTTATATAATAAGTTTAGATTATAAACATAGGTAGGAGATTAATTGTTTTCTCCCTGTTACTCTTCGCCTTCCTTCCCAACCTATTTAGTTATAGGTATTGGTTATTTTATTCATTTTGATCTGGCCAGTTATATTGTATATTTTGATGTATTTGCATTCATGTGTTTCTCTCTATTATCTCTGTTTAGGGCTTAGTTTATAGTAGTTAGGAATCTCAAGAGATTATTTAAGGACTAGAGTTTGTCCTTGGCAGTCAAAAAATTGATTTTGATTATTTTTGTTTGTTAATGAATATTGTTGAGTTTTCCCGAGTGTTTTCGTCTCCATTGATTATCTTTTGCTGGATACTCTGTAACAACACTGAGTGTACATCCTTAGTGCAGACTAACCTGCACCACGACCCAACAAGGGTCGTAATAGACATGCATGAGGCCTTTGTCCTGTTGATGTTGATATATGTATACACTCACATATATATTATATATATGTATATGTATGCTTTACTGCCACAAGGATCACGTGACTTGGTATACGCAAAAGCCAGTAGGAAATAATAAAAAGCTTTAGTACCAAGCGCTTTCGTGCATTTTAATACACTTCTTCAGGGTACAATAAAAAGTGAGACATAGTTGAAGGACGTCCTTCAACTATGTCTCACTTTTTATTGTACCCTGAAGAAGTGTATTAAAATGCACGAAAGCGCTTGGTACTAAAGCTTTTTATTATTTCCTACTGGCTTTTGCGTATACCATGTATATGTATATATATATATATATATATATATATATATATATATATATATATATGTGTGTATATATACATACATATGTATATACATACATATATATATATATATATATATATATATATATATATATGTATGTGTGTGTGTGTGTGTCCGTCCTAAGCCTTGCATATAAAATATGTAGAAGTGTATGTTAGTTTTGTACAGTGAGACCATTGGCCCTTTTAAGACTGTTATAAAATTTTGTGCGAGATCATTGGACTCTCGTACACGGGAGGTGTTTGTAGCACTTACGGATGATGGATCTTTGCATCACGGTGGAGATTTCCACAAATTTAGTCGGCATATTGACAGAGCATCAATGCCCTCCTTCCTCATAAAGAATTCCAGTACCAGACAAAAAGTATATTCCGATATCTCTTATATATTTATATATATCTATATCTATCTATCTATCTATCTATCTATCTATATATATATATATATATATATATGTAATATATATATATATATATATATATATATATATATATTCCGTATATATATCATCATCATCATCATCATCATCATCTCCTACGCCTATTGACGCAAAGGCCTCGGTTGGATTTCGCCAATACTTTTCCGTTCATCATCTTCTACTTTGAGCTTCATAGTCCTCAGCCCTGTAGGCCTAGATCTACCAACTCTTCTAGTGCCTTGCGGAGCCTAGTTAAACGTTTGGTGAACTAATCTCTCTTTGGGAGTGCGAAGAGCATGCCCAAACCATCTCCTTTTACCCCTCATCATGATCTCATCCACATATAGCACTCGAGTAACCTCTCTTATAGTTTCATTTATCATCCTGTCCTGCCATTTAACTCCCAATATCTATCTGAGGGCTTTGTTCTCAAATCTTCTAAGTCTATTGGAGATTGCTTCATTGTCATACCATGACCCATGTCCATATAATAACACCGATCTCACTAAACTTATATTTAGTCTGATTTTTATGTGTAATTTCAGGCGATTTGATTTCCAAATTTTACTTAACCTAGACATTGCCGGATTTGCTTTTTTCAATTCTTCACTAAAATCTAATTCTAAAGACCCTGTATTGGAGATCATAGTTCCTAAATACATGAATGATTCTACCTCATTAATCCTTTCTCCTTCCAATGATATTTCATCTGCCATTGTATACTTCGTTCTCATTATCTCTATCTTTTTTCTATTAATCTTGAGCCTAACCTCGTGTGATATTTCATTCATTCTGGTAAGGAAGCATTGCAAATCCTGTGGTGCTCTACTAACAAAGACAACATCATCAGCATTCTCTAGGTCTGCTAAATTTCTATCGCCAATCCAGTCCAATCCTTCTCAACCATCTCCGACTGTTCTTCGTATTGCAAAATTCATAAGGAGGGTAAACAACATAGGTAACAACACATTCCCTTGGAGTACTCCGCTGTTCACTGGAAATTAATTTGATAAGACTCCACTAACATTAACTTTGCACTTGCTATGCTCATGAACAGGCTTAGTCAAATTCACATAATAACGCAGGACTCTCCACAAAATTGGCCGGTGCACAATATCAAAGGCTTTTCCATAGTCCACAAATGCCATCAAAAGTGGATTTCTATATTCTACGCATTGCTGTACGCCATGTCTCAAAATGAAAATTTGGTCAGTGCAACTTCTACCTTTTTTAAATTCTGCTTGTTCATCTCTCAGCTTTTCATCAATCTTTCTCTCCAGTCTCGTAAGAATAAGCATACTATATATTTTCATAACTGGCGTAAGTGTTATGACTGTAATTATTGCAATTAGTCAGGTCTCCCTTTTTAGCTATTTTCACCAACACTCCTAACTCCCATTCATCAGGTTTTGCCTCTTCATGCCACATTCTACAAATTAATCTTGTAAGCAGTCTGGGAGTCACTTCATTTTCGGCCAGTATCGTCTCATCAGTTATTCCATCGTATCCAGGGGCTTTCCTTCTCTTTAGTTTTTTAGGATAGCTTCGACTTTAAACACACTGAATTCATTTATGGGCACATCAAGGTCTTCATCAGCTTCAGGTATATCAATCAAATTATTCCTTCCATATCTCCTATTCATAACCTCACTAAAGTGTTCCATCCAACGTTGTCTTTCTTCATCTTCTGTTGTAATAACAGATCCATTTCTCTTTTTAATGGGTATATGCTTCTTCTCTTTACACCAATCGAAATTTCATTAATAATTCTATGAGCGATTCTTACACCATAGCCACTTCCTGAATTCATAGCTTTGTCAGCCTCGTCTGCTTTACTGTCTAAATATTTTCTCCAGTCATTCCTGGCTTTTCTTTTTACCTCACTATCAGTACCTTGTAATTTCTATTACTTCTTCGAAAACTTTCAACAATCAGTTTGTCTTTGTCTCCTTTTTATAGTATCCCACATATCATATGATATCAATGACTCTCTCCTTGTAACTGTGTCCCAAGACTTCGCTACCAACTGACTGATATATGTTCTTAATATCACACCATTCTTCATTAATTGTCTGCTCTTCATCTCTTAAGTCTCTAAGACTGTAAATCAATTCCTACATTCAATTGCAAATATTTCTCTAAAAGCTTAGTTGTATCAAACCTAGGTATCCTATCTACATTTTTACGTCGAGTGCTTTTAATTTTAGTTTCAGTTTGGCAATGAGGAGCTGGTGATCACTACCAATATCTGCACCTCAATAGCTTCTTACATTTCTCAGTCATCCTCTCTTTACTAATGGCAATGGGATCTATTTGATTTTTGTAATTACCACATGGTGAAGTCCATGAATATTTGTGGATGTTCTTGTGCTTAGATAGAGTACCTCCAATGACAAGATTTTTTGCTGAACAGAAATTTATGAAATGTGCTAATTTTCACATGCAACTTCGCCAAGACCCTCGACACTCATCACATTTTCGATCCCTTGATTATTCCTTCCAACTTTAGCGTTGAAGTCGCCAATCACAATTTTCAAATCTCTCTAGGATCTCATCTATTACAGTATGCAGTTCTTCTCAGTATTCATCTTTCCTTTCTTCATAGGATTCATTTGTTGGTGCATATTAAACTATAATACTCATATTTCACTACTTTGATTTAAACTTTGCTGGTAACAATCTATTATCTAATCTACAGCTCTCCAATCAGTTAATGCCTTTTCTGCTCTTGGTGTCATCATTATTCCTACCCCTTCTCTTCCAACTCCATCTGTTATTCCTGAATATATATATATATATATATATATATATATATATATATATATATATATATATATGTATATATATATATATATACATATATGTATGTATATATATATATATATATATATATATATATATATATATATATATATATATATATATTGCCTTAGTTTAAAGTTTCCTTACCAACTCCCTTACAGTGTGTTTCACTTAGGGCCAAGATATCCAAAATATATTTCATAAATTCACTCTCCACATGCTGTAGTTTCCTAATCTGGTTTATTTATGGTTTTAGCATTCCAATTACCAATTTTTGTTTATTATTTAGTATTTATAAATCGGGAGATTCTTAGCACCCCGCAATTCCCGGGATTGTGGGCCATTCTTTCATCTTCTCTCTCCATTGACTGGCTAAATCCATAGGGGATTCATTGGCTAGATATATCAAAGGATAGCCAGTTCCTTGTGATACACAGTGTCTATCTAATTAAGGCAAGTGACCCCTGCCAGACCATACTAATTCTAGTAAGATCAACTGCCAGGCATCAGGTGTAAAAGCCGGAGAGACAGTTTGTCCATCACTTTAAATCCACTTCGTCACCTTGCTGCCAGTGACTTCATTAAGATTTAAGGGTTCATTTCCTCCACACCCATAGCTCTCATTACTCCAACGAGTATAACTGTTGGAAAACATGGATTGCTAAGAAATACCGTCTGGCATGGTATCATATATATATATATATATATATATATATATATATATATACATATATGATATATATATATATATAATATATATACTTGTGTGTGTGTTTGTATATATATATATATATATATATATATATATATATATATATATATGCACATGTATATGCATACATATATACTTTGTGTGCATGTGTGAATATATGCAAATTTATATATATATATATATATATATATATATATATATATATATATATATATATACACACACACACATACATACATACATACATACATACATACATATATACATACATACATATACTAAGGCACTTCCCCCAATTTTGGGGGTAGCCGGCATCAAAAAATTAAAAAAGAAGGGGACCTTTCCTCTCTGCGCTCCTCCCAGCCTGACGAGGGACTCAACTGAGTTCGGCAAGTACTCCTAGGGTGCCACAGCCGACCCTCCCCCATTATCCACCACAGATGAAGCGTCATAATGCTGAGTCCCCTACTGCTGCTACCTCCGTGGTCATCCAAGGCGACGTAGTAAGCAGCAGGGCCTACCAGAACTGTCACAATCGCTCGCCACTCATTCCTATTTCTAGCACACTCTCTTGCCTCTCTCACATCTATCCTCCTATCACCCAGAGCTTTCTTCACTCCATCCATCCACCAAACTTTGGCCTTCCTCTTGTACTTCTCCCATCAACTCTGCATTCATCACCTTCTTTAGCAGACAGCCATTTTTCATTCTCTCAACATGGCCAAACCACCTCAACACATTCATATCCACTCTAGCTGCTAACCCATTTCTTACACCTGTTCTCACCCTCACTACTTCGTTCCTAACTCTATCTACTCGAGATACACCAGCCATACTCCTCAGACACTTCATCTCAAAAACATTCAATTTCTGTCTCTCCGTCACTTTCATTCCCCACAAATCCGATCCATATAACACAGTTGGTACAATCACTTTCTCATACAGAACTCTCTTTACATTCATGCCCAACCCTCTATTCTTTACCACTCCCTTCACTGCCCCCAACACTGCATCCTTCATTCACTCTGATGTACATCTGCTTCCACTCCACCATTTACTGCAATAACAGACCCCAAATACTTAAACTGATCCACCTCCTCAAGTAACTCTCCATTCAACATGACATTCTACCTTGCACCACCTTCCCTTCTCGTACATCTCATAACCTTACTCTTACCCACATTAACTCTCAACTTCCTTCTCTCACATACCCTTCCAAATTCTGTCACTAATCGGCCAAGCTTCTCTTCCTTGTCTGCAACCAGTACAGTATCATCCGCAAACAACAACTGATTTAACTCCCATTCATGATCGTTCTTGTCTACCTGTTTCAATCCTCGTCCAAGCACTCGAGCATTCACCTCTCTCACCACTCCATCAACATACAAGTTAAACAATCATGGTGACATCACGCATCCCTGTCTCAGCCCCACTTTCGCCGGAAACCAATCGCTCACTTCATTTCCTATCCTAAGACATGCTTTACTACATGCAACAACCTTCCACCAATTCCATATAACCTCATCACATTCCACATTGCTTCCCTATCAACTCTATCATACACTTTCTCCCTATCCGTAAACGCAACATACACCTTCTTACCTTTTGCTAAATATTTCTCGCATATCTGCCTGACTGTAAAAATATGATTCATACATCCCATGCCTCTTCTAAAACCACCCTGTACTTCTAAGATTGCATTCTCTGTTTTATCCTTAATCCTATTAATCAGTACTCTATCATACACTTTTCCA